>NC_134485.1:13228680-13398680 GCF_040206685.1 Ascaphus truei | reverse complement strand
AGCTCCCGCGAACCGCACAGCACGCCTCATCTCCTGCACCTCACACAGCTCCCTACCGCAACCAGACCGCGAGGCCCCCTACCCCGCTACACCATGCCACCAATGTCCCTCCCCTATCCCGCTACCTCACACAGTGTAGCTCCCGCTACACACCACTCCCTCCCGCTACACACCACTCCCTCCCGCTCCATTCCCTCCCCGGCGGGGGAACAGGCAGGCTGCCACGCGGCGCCTAAGATGTCGGACCCCCTTCCTCCCTCGTGCTCCATTCCCTCCCGCTCCACTCCCTCCCACTCCACTCACCACCCTCCCGCTCCATTCCCTCGCTCTCCACTCACCACTCCCTCCCGCTACACACCACTCCCTCCCGCTACACACCACTCCCTCCCGCTACACTCACCTCCCTCCCCGGCGTGGGAACAGGCTGCCACGCGGCGCGTAAGATGGCGGACCCCCTTCCTCCCTCGCGGCGCCGAGTGAGAAGATGGCGGCGGCCGGAAGTACAGGTAGGTGTCGCGTGTGTGTGTGTGTGTGTGACACTGCCCCCCCTCCTGTCCACTGCCCCCCCTCCTGTCCACTGCCCCCCCTCCTGTCCACTGCCCCCCCTCCTCCTGTCCACAGCCCCCCCTCCTGTCCACAGCCCCCCCCTCCTGTCCACAGCCCCACTCCTCCTGTCCACTGCCCCCCCTCTCCTGTCCACTGCCCCCCCTCTCCTGTCCACTGCCCCCCTCTCCTGTCCACAGCCTCCCCTCCTGTCCACTGCCCCCCTCTCCTGTCCACTGCCCCCCCTCTCCTGTCCACTGCCCCCCTCTCCTGTCCACTGCCCCCCCTCTCCTGTCCACTGCCCCCCCTCTCCTGTCACTGCCCCCCCCTCCTGTCCACTGCCCCCCTCCTGTCCACTGCCCCCCCCCTCCTGTCCACTGTCCACCCCCTCCTGTCCACTGTCCACCCCCTCCTGTCCACTGTCCACTGCCCCCCCCCTCCTGTCCACTGCCCCCCTAATGTCCACTGCCCCCTCTCCTGTCCACTGCCCCCCCTCCTGTCCACTGCATCCCCCTCCTGTCCACTGCCCCCCTCTCCTGTCCACTGCCCCCCTCTCCTGTCCACTGCCCCCCCTCTCCTGTCCACTGCCCCCCCCCCCTCCTGTCCACTGCCCCCCCCCTCCTGTCCACTGCCCCCCCCCTCCTGTCCACTGCCCCCCCTCCTGTCCACTGCCCCCCCCTCCTGTCCACTGCCCCCCCCTCCTGTCCACTGCCCCCCCCCTCCTGTCCACTGCCCCCCCTCCTGTCCACTGCCCCCCCCTCCTGTCCACTGCATCCCCCTCCTGTCCACTGCCCCCCCCTCCTGTCCACTGCCCCCCCTTCCTGTCCACTGCCCCCCCTTCCTGTCCACTGCCCCCCCTCCCCCTTCCACCGCCTCCCCTCCCCCTTCCCACCGCCTCCCCTCCCCCTTCCCACCGCCTCCCCTCCCCCCTTCCCACCGCCTCCCCCCCCCTTCCCACCGCCTCCCCCCCCCCCCCTTCCCACTGCCTCCCCCCCCCTTCCTACTGCCTCCCCTCCCCCTTCTCACCGCCCCCCCCCTACCGCCCCCCCACCGCCCCTTCCCACCGCCCCCCCCCCCCTTCCCACCGCCCCCCCCCCCTTCCCACCGCCCCTTCCCACCGCCCCTTCCCACCGCCCCCCCCCCTTCCCACCGCCCCTTCCCACCGCCTCCCTTCCCACCGCCTCCCTTCCCACAGCCTCCCCACCCCCTTCCCCCCCCCCTTCCACCGCCTCCCCTCTCCTTCCACCGCCTCCCCCCCCCTTCCCACTGCCCCCCCCCCTTCCCACTGCCTCCCCCCCTTCCCACCGCCTCCCCCCCCCTTCCCACCGCCTCCCCCCCCCCTTCCCCCTCCGCTCCCCTTTCCCCCCCCTCCGCTCCCCTTTCCCCCCCCTCCGCTCCCCTTTCCCCCCCTCCGCTCCCCTTTCCCCCCCTCCGCTCCCCTTTCCCCCCTCCGCTCCCCTTTCCCCCCTCCGCTCCCCTTTCCCCCCTCCGCTCCCCTTTCCCCCCCCTCCGCTCCCTTTTCCCCCCCCTCCACTCCCCTTTCCCCCCCTCCGCTCCCCTCCACCCCCCCCTCCGCTCCCCTCCACCCCCCCTCCCCTCCCCTCCACCCCTGCACCCCCCTCCCCTCCACCCCCCTCCCCTCCAACCACTCCCACCCCTTCCCCCCCCTCCTCTAACCCTTCCCCCCACTCCTCTAACCCTTCCCCCCCCCGCTCCTCTAACCCTTCCCCCCCCCGCTCCTCTAACCCTTCCCCCCCTCCTCTAACCCTTCCCCCCTCCTCCACCCCTTGCCCCCCTCCTCCACCCCTTGCCCCCTCCTCCACCACCCCCTCCTCCCCTTCCGCCGCCCTTCGCCTTCCTGCCCGCCTTACCGCCTCCCCACCCCCGCCTCTGCCTTTCACCCGCCCTTACTCCGGCTGCCTCTGCCTTTCACCCACCGACTCACAGCCGCTGCACGCACTCAACAGACACCCGCCACACTCGACACATACCTGCCGCCACACACACCTGCTGCCTCCCGCCCCTACGCACCGACATCACTGTCCCACCGCCTCACACCCTAGCAGGACCCCCACGCACAGACAGCACTCACAACCCACGCGCCACCCGCCGCCTCACACCCTAGCAGGACCCCACTCACAGACAGCACTCACAACCCACGTGCCACCCGCCGCCTCACACCCTAGCAGGACCCACACTCACAGACAGCACTCACAACCCACGCACCACCCGCCGCCTCACACCCTAGCAGGACCCCCACTCGCAGACAGCACTCTCAACCCACGCGCCACCCGCCGCCTCACACCCTAGCAGGACACACGCCTCACATTTTTACATCACTTATGGCACCAAATATACATTGTACTGTGGTGTGGTTACAATAAACCATTTTTATACAACATCGTATTACATTTTCTTCCATCTTTCTTTCAATATTATTATCCAACCTTTACAACAAATACTCACCTATTGTTCCACAATTTATAAATAATACTACCTATTACGCATTTACATCCCGGGCAACGCCGGGTCTCTCAGCTAGTATATATATATATATATATATATATATATATATATATATATATATATATATATATATATATATCTCAAAGTGAAGAAGAATACGAGAATTACATCATAAAATAAAAAAAATGTATTGAAATTCATATGCAGTGTCTTATACAGTAATCTGAAAGACATTCCTTCTGGTGCAAAGCGAGAATAAATCGTCACTATGATAATATAAACATGAGATATCCCTGGAATGTGACAGTCACTATGGTATCAAAATTCCTAGTCCCTCTGTTTAGTCAACGCATAAACTTAAAGTGGACAACAATCCAGGAGAAACCACCACCGAGAAACAAGGCTGCAATATAGACTACCTACCCCCACCACACATTCCCATTTTGCCATGACCATTAAAGCTGCAGTTCTGGCTTTTTTTTTTTTTTTTTTAAATTATAGGGTTTTTTTTACTTCAATAGTTTCTTGTGGGCAATTTCTACTTACCTAAAAAACTGCATAGCTGCTGGTCAATTCGTTCTCCATCTATTGATCGGCAAAGTTTGGCGACATCTTTAAATATGGGGAATATATTTCCTCTGTCTCTGTCACTCAGTGGAAGCTCATGAATATTCATGAGCACTCCTGCACTGACATGTGCAAGATGGAGGGCAGGGCTCACAAAGGGGTGTGCCAGGGCTTGTGACAGGACATGAAGGGGCAGTGCCTTAGTAAATGTTTGTTAAAATAGAATACAAGAAAATTGGTCTTTCAAAGTTGTTTTTTTAAAAACAGAAAATGCTAAAAGTATTTTTTTCTTACTACAGAACTGATTGATTAAAAAAAACACACATGCAGGATATTGCCTGAACTGCAGCTTTAAAGTTTAATGTTTAAACCCTTTTTTGCTGGTGTTAGCCCCTATACTTTATAGCTGTGCTCCGTCCTTATCCTTGGATGCCTTTCTCTACCTACCCCCCATGGCTAGCTATGTGGGTAAAGCATTTCCGTGCAATGCTTTACCAACCGCTAAGTCAAACACGGGTTCCCACCAGCAGCCCCCGGGGGCGTAACCACCGTCCATCAACATTATTCATACAATAATAAAAAAATTATTAAAAAATCAATTTCAAACATAGACTCATTGATTGTCACTGTGGTCACAAAGGCCCTCCCAATATGAGCTTAGATCGCCACATTGTGCATCATTTGAGGACATTTAGCAATGAGATTCTAAGATAGAGGAAGTTGGGAGAGAGAGAAATTACATCTTTCCACATCTTACTGGTTAAAAAAACAAAAGAATCAATTCACATTACAAAGCGTTAATCTTGTAAAACTGCGTACGAAGAAATGAGAACAGGAAAAATGAGGAATTACAGATTCATTATTACTGCATTCATTTCATGGGGGCTTCCGTAAAACTTTCATTAAGATTTCTAGTCCAGTTGGGAGCATCATTCTCTCATCCACATAAACATTAATTATCCATGAATGATGTGAATAAAAAAAATATATGATTGCAACAGTTTTAAGATATTCAGAAACATTGCTGACCAGCTCTTCATATAATCAAAAATAATAATCCCCATATCCCAATGTGAGCCAGTTACCTAAGGAGATCTACCTCCAGTCTTCCAGGAAAGAAATTAGTTATGCTCACATCTAAACATGTTAAAGAATAAGGGGGCACACGACCCCCCCCTCCCCCACTCACTATGTACAGCAGAAATATAACGTTAATGTTTTTAAAATGATGTAGAAGGTGCTTTCTTCTCTTGTTTAACCCCATGGGGTAATTCTCGGTACTCCGAAACGGCCATATGGAATGTTTTTATCCAAAACAAACCCCATTGACGTAGAGAGGTTTTTGGATGAAAACGGAACGTTATGGTCACTTCGAATATATCAAATAATTCCCTAAATTGCCATATCTTGCAATATAGAAAACAGGTTAAACCCTTTTATTGACCAGAGGACCAGCAAGGCATTGTAAAGTCAAATAGCCAACATTGCCATCGCAACAGGAGAGCCCAATGAAACATAAGACTACCGGTACTACCACCCAGAATGCACTGGGATTACAGTTAGAACCCAAGGACTAGAATAGACCTCATCCTGTGATGATGCGACACTAGATTGGCAATTCTATATAACCAGGCCCAGGGTGTATTGCAGTCATACAAGCAGAAGTAATCATGCATACCAGTCTTGTCCTGAGGTATTTAACCTCTGGCGTTGAAGGTGTTAAAAATAAAAGAACCTTTGGGATGAAGAAAAATGACTTTCAGCTACTCCCTTGTTATAAAGCCAATCAATAATTGCAACTTCACTGGAAGTGTCCGCATGTTCCAAATATTAGCTCAATCCCAGTTAGTACCGATTGCTTTTTCTGCTTGATTTGTGGCAGAAAATGAAAGATTTACTGTAGATATCTCTGAAACCGGCAGTTGGAGGGGGGGACTTCCTGTGTTATGTAGATATCTCTGGAACCAGCAGTTGGAGGGGGAGACTTCCCGTGTTACGTAGATATCTCTGGAACCGGCAGTTGGAGGGGGGGACTTCCTGTGTTACGTAGATATCTCTGGAACCGGCAGTTGGAGGGGGGGACTTCCTGTGTTACGTAGATATCTCTGAAACCGGCAGTTGGAGGGGGGGACTTCCTGTGTTACGTAGATATCTCTGGAACCGGCAGTTGGAGGGGGGGACTTCCTGTGTTATGTAGATATCTCTGGAACCGGCAGTTGGAGGGGGGACTTCCTGTGTTATGTAGATATCTCTGGAACCGGCAGTTGGAGGGGGGGACTTCATGTGTTATGTAGATATCTCTGGAACCGGCAGTTGGAGGGGGGGACTTCCTGTGTTATGTAGATATCTCTGGAACCGGCAGTTGGTGGGGGAGACTTCCTGTGTTATGTAGATATCTCTGGAACCGGCAGTTGGAGGGGGGGACTTCCTGTGTTATGTAGATATCTCTGGAACCGGCAGTTGGTGGGGGAGACTTCCTGTGTTATGGCAGAAAAGTGTTTTCTTTGTTAATAACACTAGAAGTAACACTATGTTAGTGAAATCATACTTAACTGTGGTGTTACACAGGGGTCTCCAAACTAATCCTCAAGGGCCACCAACAGGTCAGGTTTTGAGGATATCGCTGCGTCAACACAAGTGGCTCAGTCACTGATTGGGTCACCTGTGCTGAAACAGGGATATCCTCAAAACCTGACGTGTTGGTGGCCCTTGAGGGCTGGAGTTTGCCACCCCTGAAATAGGCTCTGCGGTTTTACAGCAGACATGGTAGGCCATGTAGTTCTTATTTGCCGTCAAATTCTGTTTGTAGAACTCTTAACATGTTCCGTAGTGCAGTACAATGGGGTGTGAAGATCGCAACATTACAATGAGAACAGCCCTTTCGCTGTAAGAGGCTAAGCATGTCTGGCAGCAAAATGGTTAACATACACTGATAGGCAGGAGATAGAGGGTATTGCTATGTCTCTGAGTAACAAATGTGTGCCTGTCATCCCCAAACTGGGACAGTTGCCCGTTCCCTGCCAATTCCCAAAGCCACCCCCCCCCCTCCCTGCATTAATGATCACCTTCCAAAAGAGAATCTCTGTGGTTACATGCCACTTTAGCGCTATGAATGCATTTACAATGCAGCTTCACGGCTGTTATAATAACTGACTCCATTTCATGGTCATCAGTATGATTCTTCTCCTAATTCCTTTTTTTATGTAGTCGATAATACCTGTGCCAAAGTGCTATTATCAGTCAGACCCACGTTTAAAGAAGAATATTACTTTACTGTGCTTTTTGGTGTCCATGATGCACAGAAATTGGCTACTATGGTTAAGTGCTGTTATAAAGAAGTAATAATACATTAAGCGTGCATGAGGTTTTATGGGAGGTTATGGTGCCCCACCCCAATAGCGATAATAATTTAACCCTTTGCTGCTCGAGGGGTTCTTTCGACAACAGAGGTTAATTTTCTTGTGCACATTAAACACACAGCAGAGAAGGGAATTAGTAGTAACAGCAGTATCCTTAGTGTGGGAGGAACCCGTTTGCATACCTGCCCCAAGTTCCTGGGAGGTTGGGCAAGTCACAGGATCTACCCCAGGCACCAACAATGAGATGGTATGCACTTCAATGCAAGGACTAAAATGAACCACACAGGGCTGTGTAAGAAAGTTGAAGAGCTATCAATCTATTTTGTGGTCACATGGAGAACCAATAACGATCTATACTAGAACCGGACATAAATAGGCTACTTTCTTATGTTCTTCCCATCACTTTTCAACAGACCGATTTGTTTGTAATGCGATTACTGTATGTTGCGGCTATGCAATTCTGTTCGGTATGCAAACATACAGTATTCACGGACTACTTGCAGTGCCCTTATGACATACTTGGTAGATTATGGGCCCTGGCACACCAAGAACATTCTTGACGTATAATGGGCACATGCTAATTTTTTAGAGGGTGATAGCACAAGGCACAATTCAATTGAACTGGTGGCCCTAGCATGGTTTTGGGAATGTGGCCCAGATACCTGTAATGGATCTCTGTACTATATGCCGATTCTCTTCTGACTGTGCTAAATGCAAGACGCGTGTACAGCATGTTCCTTATATTTCAGGACGGTTATTAGGCAGGGAGATTTGTCAGTCCATGTCTGGTCTAATTGTTTGAATGATTATATGTATGCCATGTACAGTAACTCCTTCCACAGACTATGGAAACTGCAAAGGAAAACAAGAGCTGAACCGGAGCCACGTACAGTAACTTGATACATTGACACCATAAAATTAAAATGCCTCTTTGTGGAAGTTTTAGCCCAAAATTGACTTGATAGATCTGTCCTATTTTAATGCAGTTTTGCTTTTGTTCACGTGTTAAGCAAAAAAAACTAGTGCATCGTGGGTCTGCAGATAAGCCGTCACATAAACATGACAGGACCAAAGGGACTGAGGCATTTCTGAGATAACATGTACAGTGTACTGATCTGGAAACAAGAGCCTTCTGTGTTCTGTTCCTGTTTTTTTTAATAAAATAAACAGCATGTAAGACTGTTGTTTGACAGGGATAAATCATTTGACACAAAAGAAACTTCACTTCTGCTGTGCTAAGAACTACTCACATGTTTCTGCCTGCTTAGGGAACCATGGATTGTTTTTTCCTCTTTCTGAATAAAATATCTATTCTGGGGAACCTAATGTTGAGACCTTAGACATGGGAGTATTTCATTAAAGAAACAAAATAAAACTGAGTAAGTCATTTTATCTCCTTCTGTACACACAAGCCAAACAGGAAAGGGGTACATATTCACCTGCAAAGAACTGGGCAGGATCCCAGTAAGGGTCCAATTTACACAGGGTATAACGAACGTTACTCAGCAGGGGCGGGGCAGGTCCAATTCCAGTAAAGTAAGCAATCATATACACCTCCCTCTGAGTGTTAGGAGTGGGCACTTAAGAAAGCACAGTGTTCATAAATAACCATGAGAAAATAGTACAACGTTGTCGTGTGTGTTGTGTCCCCGTGCCTGGGGACGTGAATAAAGAGCGATATTGTACTACAAACGTACCTGGCGCCCATCATTTTCACCCTTGGTACTACATCACCCAGCCACATCAATCCAGCACCCTGAGTAACGGTAACCTGTGCTGAGTAGCCAAATGTTGCACACCGATGTACATAGTTACATAGTTACATAGTAGGTGAGGTTGAAAAAAGACATACGTCCATCAAGTTCAACCCATGCTACATTTAGACAACATATACTTATCCTATATCTATACAACATTATTGATCCAGAGGAAGGCAAACAAAAAACCCCAGTGTAATGTCATCCAATGATATCTCATAAGGGGGAAATAAATTCCTTCCTGACTCCAAGAATTGTCAATCAGATTATTCCCTGGATCAACATCCTTCCCATGTATACTTATTTGGTATATCCTTGTATACCTTTCCTTTCTAAAAAGATGTCCAACTTTTTTTCAACAAATCTATTGTATCTGCCATCACAGTCTCCATGGGTAATGAATTCCACATTTTAACTGCCCTTACTGTAAAGAACCCTTTTCTTTGTTGCTGGTGAAATATTCTTTCCTCCAACCTTAAGGGATAACCCCATCCCCTTTGTACTGCCCTTGGGATGAACAGTTCTTTTGAAAGCTCCTTGTACTTTCCCCGAAAATATTTGTATATAGTTACCATATCCCCTCTTAGATGCCTCATAAGTTAGATTGTCCATCTCTTTTATTAATTTGGTGGCTCTTCTCTGCACTCTCTCTTGTTTCATAATGTCTTTTCTAAGGAGTGGTGCCCAAAATTGTACTCCATATTCAAGGTGCTGTCTTACTAATGCTTTGTAAAGGGGCATAATTATGTTTACTTCCCTTCCATCCATTGCCCGTTTAATGCAAGATACTGTAAGATCTTGTTTGCCTTTGCAGCTGCTGCATGACTTTGGGCACTATTGCTAAGCCTGCTGTCTACAAGCACTCCTAAATCCTTCTCCATCAAGGATTCCCCCAATTTATCCCCAATTAATTTGTAAGTCATCTGTTTATTATTGCTTCCCAAATGCATAACCTTACATTTATCTGTATTAAACCTCATCTGCCATTTACCTGCCCAAGTTTCCAGTCTCTCTAAATCATTCTGGAGAGAAATTACATACTGCTCTGATTCTATTATCTTACACAATTTAGTATTATCAGCAAAGATGGAGGCATTGCTCTCGGTCCCAACCTCAAGGTCATTAATAAACAAGTTAAAAAGCAGTAGTCTCAGTATCGATCCCTGAGGTACTCCACTCACGACTTTAGCCCAACCTGAAAAAGTTCAATTTATGACAACCCTCTGTTGTCTATCCTTTAACCAGTTTTCAATCCATGTACATATATTTTTACAGAGTCTAATTTGCTTAATTTTGTACACCAACCTCTTGTGTCACTTTATCTCCCTATGCATCAGGCACCAAAAAACATAGACTGTAAACTCCACGGGGCAGGGACTGTGTCTGCAAAATGCTATGTAAAACTAGAAACGCTATATAAGAACATGCTATTATTATTATTATTATGAGTTTCAAATTCTCTGGGGATACTTTATTATCTAAGAGTTATACTACTAAATCCTGGTCTATTATTCTATGCAGCTTTGTTGGTCTTATTACTCCCAGAATTGGTTCCTAGTTTGAATGCACCATACATTTTTAATTAATAAATCTGTATCATATATATACACAGTGGTGTTAAAAAGAAAGTACACTCTCTTTGAATTCTATGGTTTTACATATCAGGGCATAATAACAATCATCTGTTCTTTAGCAGGTCTTAAAATTAGGTAAATACAACCTCAGATGAACAACAACACATGACATATTACACTGTGTCATGATTTAACAAAAATAAAGCCATCATTCATTAATTATAAAAAAAAAAATCTTTTATTTTTATTATATTGTATAATTTATAAATTATTATTTTAATTTTTTATCATTTATAAATTATACCATATCATACAGGAATCAAACCCAGGACCTTGCATATGCTAGCTCAATTCTGTTCTTCTACACCACACTGTGTGATACAGTATCATGGACCTTAGAAAGAAACTTTACATTTACATAGTACACTGTGCACTTTGCACTGTAGCAATGTGCTGGAGAAGCCTGTGGTGGAGAGGTAAAGCATTGGTACCAGTATATGGGAGGTCCTGAGTCCCCCACCACCACATGGACCCTGGTGTGCCTACATACGTGTAACCACTCAGTCAGTCACCCACCCAGTCAGTCACCCACCCAGTCAGTCAGTCACCCACCCAGTCAGTCACCCACCCAGTCAGTCACCCACCCAGTCAGTCAGTCACACAGTCAGTCAGTCAGTCACACAGTCAGTCAGTCACCCAGTCAGTCATCCAGTCAGTCACCCAGTCAGTCAGTCACCCAGTCAGTCACCCAGTCAGTAAGTCAGTCACCCAGTCAGTAAGTCAGTCACCCATGCGCTCTCTCACCCATGCTCTCTCTCACCCACACTCTCTCTCCCACCCACGCTCTCTCTCAACCACCCTCTCTCTCACCCACCTTCTCTCTCTCTCACCCACCCTCTTTCTCTCTCTCTCTCTCTCTCTCTCTCACCCACCCTCTCTCTCACCCACCCTCTCTCTCTCTCTTTCTCACCCACCCTCTCTCTCACCCTGCCTCTCAATCTCTCGCTCACCCACCATCTCTCACCCACCCTCTCTCTCCCTTTCTCTTACCCTTTCCCTCTATCTCACTCTCTCTCCCACTCACCCTCTCTCTCTTTATCACCCACCCTCTTTCTCACCCACCCTCTCTCTCCCACCCACGCTCTCTCTCTCACCCACGCTCTCTCTCACCCACCCTCTCTCTCACCCACCCTCTCTCTCTCTCTCACCCACCTTCTCTCGCTCACCCAGCCTCTCTCGCTCACCCACCCTCTCTCGCTCACCCACCCTCTCTCTCTCTCTCTCTCTCTCTCTCTCTCTCTCTCGCGCTCTCTCTCATTTACCCTATATATCTTAACTGCCCTATACCTACACCGAAATAACCTATACTGCTTTCTTCCAGATCTGACTCTCAAGCTTCACATGGGAGACATCGGAATCCCCCTAACCCAGAAGACAGGAGGGAACACCTCCCCTCCAACATATAACATTGCAGGAATGGGGGTAGCTGGACATTGAGGGACTGCGGATCAGGTTAGATCCCAGGCAGGATGTCTGCTTTAGAAATTGTGCAGCAGAGCATCCAGACACTGGTTAAGGAGTTCAGGAAACTAGTCATTCACATCTGTTTTTTTCCCCCTAGATTAGTGAGGTCATCCGACATTTTCTCACTCACACTCACACTCACACACATAACTATGTAATAAAGAGTAATTGTAGTAAAGTAAAAATGTAATACAATAAATAAACTGTTATAGTATGTCAAAAACGAATCTAGTTATTAGTTCTACTAGGAATTTATTTATAATTTCTTTTTTTTAAAGCAGGTGTGGGGCTAGGGGCGGGCAAGGTGGCAAGTAGATTTTTTGGTTTGGCGAGTAGATTTTTGGGTGATTTGTCAAGCACTATATCTATATATATATATATATATATATATATTTATTGAGACAGGATAAAGCGTTACATTATGCTGGATGTGGATGAATGGTCTAGAATTGAGTCATCATGTCTAAATATTTCTCTCCATACCCTGTAACTGAGAAACATCTGAAAACCTTTCGCCACCTCCAGAGAAAGGATTACACTGGCTCAGATGTATTGCTTTTGTCTCAATCAGTGAGATGCTGAAGGTTTTTTAGCCCGTAAGAGTGACCTTATACACACATTGAAGTTCACACAATGAAGGCTGGGGAATGAATTGAATGAGGTCGTATGTTTTGATTCTGATGTCAGTTTAAATTACATTGTGGTTTTTTAATAGCTTGATCAAAACACAAATTGGAACAGAATGAACGGAAGAGGGAAAAATAACCCAGAGACAAAGCCCCTAAAGGCACAGAGGGAGAAGCAGAGCTACAAGACTCAGCTGCAGAGTGGGGAATGACATTTCTATTTGTCAATTGATCTGTCCCTTTCATTTCTCACCGTGACGGGAAATTAATTAGAATGCTAATTGTGCAGAGGGGACGGCGCTGGCGAACGGTCATTCTGCTTCGGGGGGAATCAAAACGGAAAGTTCCATACAGTAACTCACATCTCTCCATAAATGAGCCCAGAAATGTTGTCGGAAATTGATAACGATAAAAAATGTGATATAAACGTGAAAAACGGTGTGTAATATCTGTTGACTTGTAGCTTATTCAACCTTGAAATAGAAATAGTTCTGACAGTCCAAGGATCCAATTGGGTGACACACTTGATAAGAGGGTGTCTGACATGAAATGCCATTTTAATGGAATAGTTTTGATCTGAAAGGATGAGCCCAAAGATGAGATGAATTGACATAAGATGACTTCTAATGAGTGTGACTCACTCTGGATGAGTGACATTCGACAGGCATTAGTAAAGATCAACGAGGGGTAGCAATGTAGTCAGCATTAGGCTTTGTCCCGACTGGCGCTGAGCGCGCTCATGCTTAGAGAACTCTCCAAGCATGAGCGCCAGGTGTCCTTTAAATTTTCGCAAGCGGGGGAGACTCTGCAGGGGAAGCTGAGCGCGCAAGAAAGTTGAACAAATTTGTTTACCTATGTGCCGAGCGCCGGTGAGCGTGTGTGCCCGCGCATACGCGGGCGCGCATCGCGTGAGCAGGGACTTGCATATATATATATATATATATATATATATATAGCAGGTAATAAAGAACCATAGGCACTCCGTCTGAATAGAAAGAATGGGTGCAAATCCTGTACAAATAAATAAGCAATACGATACCGCACGTGGACGAATATCAGAGGCAGCACTCCAAATGAATATCAAAAATCATGTATTGTACAACAAGACATCATATCCAACGTTTCGGTCCTCAAACGGGACCTTTGTCAAGGTGAAGATTAGAATCATCACCTTGACAAAGGTCCCGTTTGAGGACCGAAACGTTGGATATGATGTCTTGTTGAACAATACATGATTTTTGATTGATATTCATTTGGAGTGCTGCCTCTGATATTCGTCCACGTGCCGTATCGTATTGCCTATATATATATATATATTTATATATATATGCAAGTCACCTCGCCAAGCACCGCCCACTCAGCGAGCTCAGCGCTAGCGGGGACGCAGCCTTATAGATGTGCAAACTTTTCACCCAAATTTTTTACTTTGCAAAATTCACAATATATATAAGTCAATGTATACTATTCTATTAAATATAACTTATTCTCGCTCGGCACAGCACGGTTTAGTAATATGGGCATAGTTAATATAGGAAATGCTGGAAGTCTCCTGCTTGTCTCACTATCGCTCTGACATGAAACGCGTTGTGGTGAGGTCATACGCAGCGACGTAAGGTCCGTGACGACGGACTACGGAAGCTGCCATCTGAGCATATCCACGAGGACGCCGATTGAAGGACTGAGCCGGCATCTTAACTCCATCATTAGGGCCGGAACTCTTCTCTTTCCTTTCAACAACTAGGACTTTGGAATCGTGGAGCTTCAGTGAATCTACCCGATCCTCAGTGGCGTTGCTGATGATTAGGATCACTGTGATCCACCCTTATTTTACGTAAGTTGTATATGTTCCATTCATACATATAAATTGTATTTTGTTTGACTACTTTTGTCTTTGTTGTTTCTCCTTTGCACCTGTAGGCGGACGCTCACAGAGGTATGCAAGGGAGACTGGTTATGGTGAAATTAAATAAGGCTTTTATTGCACCAGTTTCCTTAACATCAGGAAAACATCCAAACAAGGGGTAAACAAAGCTTCTATTCACTTGGGAATATTTCTAGTGAAATACTATGCAGTCCACAACTCCCTTTAGATAAGCATGTCTCCCAGCCCCAAATATATATCATGAAATGAGCAGATATAAAAAGTCTTATAAATGAAAGTCTTATCTGTTCCTTGTGGTTTGGAGGGAAACTCTTCTCTGTTCCTGGTTGCTACCTTTTCTTCAGGGTTTGTCAGCATTCAGGTTTAGAAGTTTCCCCTGTGTCTTGCAAGCAGCCTCTTCTGGTAGACTCAAGACGTCTGTCCCCATGTCAGTCTCACAAGTTGTGAGAGTAAGGGACAATCTCTATTTCTGTTTCAAGGGCAGGCTTTTCAAAGCAACCTAATCAGGCAGGTGGTGTTTGTTAATTGACTACCAGCAGTTAACCACCACACTGCTGGATTAGAGGCATATTTCCAGAACAGGGATAACTCCCCTGTTACAGCACCCCTTTAATGTTTATTTGCGCTTGGAATTTCCCCGCTGATCACAGGAGACTGGGACAAAAATAACCAATGTAAGTCATTAAGATTATAAATGTGTGAACCTGTCCCAGTTCCTGCAATTGTTTAAAGAAATGCACAAAAAATGGCCATTAATTGTGGTGTGATCAACCACTTCAGAGCCTCGTGAATAAGACCCTAAGTAAGATATTTGCAGATATCTGGTGAAGAATCTTATCTTCATATCTTAGCAATTTTTTCGCTAACTTGCACACAATTGCCACCTGTGATGTTAAAAGGATAATGAAACGTACATTGTAAAACAAAATTGTAGACGGCAGAAATACATAAAAGCACATAAACGGTACCTGCTCTACAACTCAATTTAGTTATAACTCTACCTAATCAATTCTTCCTGTAGTTAAAAGGATATAAAATAAACTTTTATCCCACACATATTTTTATACCGTGCGCTTAAATGAATGGGTGTTTGAAAATGTGGAAGAGAACAGATAAAATATGTAAGTGTCACTTCTGCCACTGCATATTATAGCACAGTGTGTTAAATGCAGTGCAACATACTGCACTGGTCACACCTGTAGGTACATAGTGTAAATGTGTCTGCCTATGTCAGTGGTGGGCAACATGATATACGTGTACTTAAAAGGCTGCACTGAGGCAGTAGAACACATAGGGAAGAGTGGAAGATGTGTGGAGAGAAATTGGGAGATGTGAGGGAGGAGAGAATGATATGGGGGGGGGGGTGGATAACATGGGGAGGGAATTGGGTGACAGGGGGAGAAGAGAGTGATAATTGGGAGGGGGAGGTGAGAGGATGGTAGAGGATAGAAAGTAACATGGAGGGAGTGGTAACATGGGGGAGGGATTGGTAATATGGGGGGAGGGAGTAGTAACATGGGGGAGAGAGTGGGGGACAGAGGAGGAAGTGGGTGCCATGGGGGAGGGAGTGGGTGACATAGAGGAGGGTGACATGGGGGAGGGAGTGGGTGACATGGATGGGCACAGAGAGAAGGGACGTTGTAGCCGCATATAGGGGTGCCTCCCGCCCCCTTAGTCAGCTGCTTAATAGCAGTGCAATCACTAAAACTGTTCCACTTCTATTTCCCTTGGAACTACTGTTGAGTACAGGAGAGGAGCAGGACACTCACTGAGGAGCTCACTGTCATTAAACAGCTGATCAGGCGGAGTGGGCAGAAGCTCTGATCCATGACAGCAATGTCCCCGCTCTCTCTGCACCAGGGAGAGAGGGAAAGTAGGCTGTTGGTTCCACCAGGGATTTCGCCAGATCTATGGTGGGCCATTCCAACCTGAAACAGATCCACAGGGCTTGAAGAGAGAGGGGAGAAGCTGGGGACTGCTGGTGAAGCCCCACTTGCCACCAATGTTCTAAAGTATGTAAATGCACAAACATACAGTCATTGGCTAAGGGAGCATAGATATCAACTAGACTTTGTGGCCACTTTGGGTGTATTTTTTTGTCTTCACAGGCCAAACACAGACCGATTTTGATGACATTTTACAGTAAGAGTACCTTTCTGCTATCCAAACCTAGATCTGCCAGAAGTTTCAACTAAATCGGTGCAGCCGCCATATTTTTTTGTTTTTGGAAGTTATAAAAAAAATCTTGTATAATAGCGCACAATACAGTGAGAATTCAATTAGTCAGACATTACCATTTTTAACTGATGTTTAAGAATACCAGGGCAATTTGATGACCAAATACACAATTCGATTAAGTTTCAAATTTCACTTTGCCGTGTTTCATTCCGTGTCATGAATCTTTTTCATATTAGGTTTACTCGCTCATCCCACAACACAGTAAAAAGTATAGCTTTTCCTAGTAATACTTAAGAGCAAGAGAGTTTGGAATTGGACTTACTGTAGTATAGATTTGTACAAGATGAAGTGGTTACATCCTACTCTAAGATATAGGTCAATGTCAATACAATACTGTTTCGTTGCTGAAATGACCAATGATTCCTGGCTACAATGCTAAGCTGTCAACTCATAACTAGGGTTGCCATGTGTCCAGTATTGAGCCGGACTGTCCTGTATTTGGACACTCTATCCAGTAAAATATTGGAAGTAATACTGGACATGTATGTGTCCTGTATTACCTCTCTGGACATAGTGACCTCCCCGGCTTGGGGGCAGTGGGATTTCCCAGAGCGCAGAGAAAGCAGGGCTCTTCTAAGGGGTTAGGCAACTTCCTCCATCCTGTTTGGCTGCTGCTGGATAATGCAGCCAATCAGAAGGCGGTATCAGGAGCCTGGGCATGAGGCTAAGGAGAGGAGCAAAAAGCTTGTAGAGGAGAGAGCTGAGAGAAGTCTGCCTGTTTGTGTCTCGAGCGCGTCACACCTTTCACCATTGTGTCCAGTATTTTTGGAGAAGCCACCTGGCAACCCTACACATAACTGTTGCCAAAATCCCTCCACATTAGCACAAGTCTTTGATCCAGTCCTTGTTTCCTGACGTCATCTCCGTGCATGCTCCTCTCAGTCAGCTTCAATTTATATAGGAAATAAGGATTTGGTAGAACAAGACTTTACTAGAATGACATGATGACGTTGAGCTAGGTTGCTCATACTGTACGAAACAGTCGGATTCAATTGCAATATAAATAGCCGTGCAACAATATCTGTGTTCTGAGGAAAGAATTGTTTCTAGTACAAGACTATTTTTCTCTACAAGAACAGACTCCAACAACCTTGCCAGAGGTCTCATGTGTCACAATTATTTTTCTAAAGGCTTGCTAAATCCACTTAATTTCTAATGAAATGTTTTAAATACACTTGTGCATTCTATTCACCCTTCCAATGACAGATCATTTTAAATGCCAAGCATTTTATTAATTCACAGCCAGAAAGTGAATAGATTTTAGTTTATTACTCCACTAATAAACCTATATTCACGCTCATAAACTTGCATTAACAGCATTTTTTTTTAGACGTACTTCCTGTGTTCTTTCTACTGTTTAATCTCTTTATCATCTTTTTCTTGTATTTATATATTTCAGAATTTGTAAAGCACACTTTCTCTATTGAGGACTATCAACGTGTACAGGGGTGGACAATTTTAGTCCCTAAGGGCCACCAACAAGTTAGGTTGTAAGGATTTTCCTGTTTCAGCACAGGTGGCTCAATCAGTGGTATATTTTTGGATTAGAAAATGTGAATTCTTTTCTACTCCAGTGACCTCTCTGGGAAAGAACCTAGGACATATGGTAACATACTGTATAGGGATCTCTGTTAATGTTTTATCCTTTTATTTAAAAAACTGGTCTGCATTTATTGTAACTATACAGTATGTTTTTGTAATAATATTTCCTCTTATCTAGACACTGTATTTTTATATATATATATATATATATATATATATATATTAAAACAAAACTTAATAAGTGGTGCTTTGGGCTCTGAATGAACTGTTTGCACACTTTGCAGAGAGTATTTACATTTTCGGACACATTTTTGCTACAATAGATTTGTGTGTGTGCATACTGTAGTTTTTCAATAATAACCAGGGATCTGAGACCCTGCAAATTTCATATCTGATATTTCTTGGGTGGTGGCAGCGGGTATTATTGCAACCGAGTAAAGGGTAAATATTTACTCATTGAAAGTACCTTGCGCAGGAGAAAGGTGAGTTGGCTAGTCTAGCCGCGTGTATTAACCCTTGTTGCATATAAGTCAAGTGCTCACAAGTGTGCTGTCCCTTGACAGATGCTATATTGGGACGGATTGAAGGGAAATATTGTTAATTTGATGGACTTTTCTGGAAGGCAAAAAGTGGGTCAGCTGGATAGTTGTGTATTAACTCCTGTCCCATATGCAAGTCCCGTGCTCACAGATGTGCCGCACATGACACCTATTATAAAGATATGGATGTCATTACCATTTTGGCCAGGTCAGCTCAATCATTCCTTACAAAACGAGCATTTGTCCATGACGTACCTGGTACTCTACTTTACCTGTTATGTCATATGGGCACTGAAAAGGTTCACTTCAAATAGTGCGATATTAAGTACGTCCTACCGTTACTCCAATTCAGTCCAGAAATCAGCCTGTAGCTCGAGTTAAAAAGAGAGGGTAATAACGCAAGAAGTAACACTAGGTTAGTGAAATCATACTTAACTGTGGTGTTACACCAGGGGTGGCCAACTCCTCACGGTCCACCAACAGGTCAGGTTTCTAGGATATCCCTGCTTCAGCACACAGACTGAGCCACTGATTGAGCAACTTGTGCTAAAGCCGGGATATCCTTCAAATCTGTCCTGTTTGTGACTCTCGAGGAGTTGAGTTGCCCACCCCTCCCTTACACCCATTCATACCCTGCAAAAAGCAGGTTTAGGTATGGCCTAATCAATGTAACAGACACGCGAATATGTGCTGTTATGACAACGCCTCATTTGCATCTCATAAACTCTAGCGTCCGTAGCACTGGATAATCCTGGACACATGATATATAAAGCTTGGCCCCCTGCAGACGCACTTACTAGAATTCCCTCCTGCTGTCTCTGTACGTACTCCCTACCTACCAATTAGATTGTAAGCTCCTCGGAGCAGTGACTCCTCTTCCTTAATGTTACATTTATGTCTGAAGCACTTATTCCCATGACCTGTTATTTATATTATTTGTTATTTATATGATATGTATTACTACTGTGAAGCGCTATGTACATTTATGGCGCTATATAAATAAAGACATACAATACAATATACAATAGTTAATATCAAGCAAGAGCCCATGGACACTCATGACTGGAATGGGCATATGACCGCAGTGATGATGCCCTGCTGTTGGTTAAGGGTTAATTTTTTAGGCTAAGGTAATACAGGAAGGGTATGATTGGTTAGGTGGTGATAGGGGTGGGATTAGATGTCTAGGGTCAGGCATTTTATGTAACACGCGGTAGAGACGTTCCCGTATAGTAAATAAATAATAATAATAACAAAACTGGTGAGTTGTATGGTATATGTAAATTGTGGTGTGTATTTTGTTATGTTTTCCATGTATAATGAATGTTTTTGTTGTCATCACAGGCAGGGTGTCCTTGTACAGTATCTAAGTTAGATGGTGTGAACGTACATGGTTTCTGTCTCCGGTTGGGGCATTGTAAGGGAGCAGCAATGCCGAAAGCTTTGTGGCTTGTCTCGCGCTAACCTTGGGATGGATATGTTTTTACGTGCCCTTTGGTACTAGTGTCAGTGGCTGGCAGGATGATAATAACTAGTAATATGTTATGAATCTGAAAGTCATGCTCTTCACAGGAGAAAACATGAATATTATGCTATTGTCCTTTGAAGATAAATCACTCGACTTAACATAATGTTAAGCTAGGTTAACACCCCATTAAGGGACTTAACAGAGCTTTGTAGAGGTGGGCCTCAGATTTTGTTTTTCTGGTTTTGTTATTATTGTGTCTGCATTGTTGTATATTATATACAATGCTGCTTACACTGGCAGCTTTATGTATCGTTATTGTCAGTAAAGCACAAGTGGATCCTGTTACTAGCTACTCAAGCAAAAAGAGTCAAGGATTCTATCTGAAAGCATGTTTAGAATAGCAAACGCCTGCTAAGAGTATATTCAGGGACAGGAACACAGGGAAAGCTGCCAAACCATAAAGGGAAACGATTCATGTTTGGATCTAAGAACCTGCACAATCCAAGGACACAAGTAGCTGGAGTGAGAAAGGTTTACAACTCCTCAGAACTCGCAAAGATGTCTGACAATGACGAAGGGGAGAGGAATGGTCCTCGGGTGCAGAATTTGATACGTCGCCTTTTAATATGTAAATCGTGTACATTTCCCTAATTCCATCTACTCCATGTTGTTTCTCCCGACATTTTTAAGAAGTACCTGTCACGATGCTATGAAACAGCCAACATTAACTCTTCCACTGCCAGAGAGAATTGCGCCACTTTGCAACGTTGCAGGCCCCTTTGGAAGCGAAGAGTTAAAACCCGACTTTAATTCTTGTGTCTATTCTACATTGCCGCAATTCAGAGGAGTCCTACGGCCAATGGGCTGCTCCAGTCTCAATCCTGTGCAGACAGTCTCACTCCCATTAATTCACCGTAATGGGACATTTGATTGCGTCAATTTCGCCGCAACGAAATGGCTGCCGGCGCTTCACTGCGACTCATTTTGCCGCCGAATTCCCGCTGCTATATGCTTCTAAGGTTAGTTTTTTTACAGGTTAGGTTGGGGGGGATAATTTAATGGTTTTAGCGGTTTGGGTGTGGGGTTTTAGGGTAAGGGCTTAAGGGTAGGGGGTTTAGGTACTACCTTAGCTGCGAAGTGGCCGGCGGTGGGGTGAGTCGCGGCGCAGTGCCGGAGTTGGGGTGAGTTGTGGCGCAGTGCCGGCGGTGGAGTGAGTTGCTGTGCAGTGCCGGCGGTGGGGTGAGTCGTGGCGCAGTGCCGGCGGTGGGGTGAGTCATGGCGCAGTGCCGGCGGTGGGGTGAGTCATGGCACAGTGCCGGCGGTGGGGTGAGTTGCGGTGCAGTGCCTGTGGCCATTTGGTTGTGGCAAAATGGCTGTGACCAAATGTCCTAAACCGCTCATTCACAGCATCAACCTCATGGAATTCAATGGATCTTGTTTACTGAATGCAAACATATTCCATCAAAATGGAATGCATTGTTACATTGCTACATAGTTACATAGTTACATGGTTACATGGTTACATAGTAGATGAGGTTGGTAAAAGACTATGTCCATCGAGTTCAACCTATGCTAAATTTAGATGACAGATACTTATTATATATTTGTTTTTACAATATTTTGATCTGGAGGAATGCAAACAAAAAACCTCAGTGAAACATCATCTCTCATAAGGGGAAAAATTAATTCCTTACTGACTGCAATAATGGCAATCACATGACTCCCTGGATTAACATCCTTCCCATGTTTACTTATTTGGTATATCCCTGGATACCTTTCCTTTCTAAAACAATGTCCAACTTTTTTTTAAAAGGTATCTATAGTTTGGACTGCTCTTGGAATCAAAAGTTATTTTCATCTCCTTGTACTGTATTCTCCCTGAATATATTTGGTGTCCAAAACTGTACTCCATATTCAAGGTATGGTCTTAATACATTGGCATAATTATGCTTACTTCCTTCCATTCATACCCCTTTTAATGCAAGATAAGATGTTATTTGTCTTTGTAGCTACTGCCTGACGTTGGGCACTATTGTTAAGCCTGCTGTCTACAAGCACTCCTAAATCCTTCTCCATCAAGGATTGGCCTAATTTTGCCTGATATAATTTGTAAATTGACCCTTTATTCTTGTTTCCCAAATGCACAACCTTACATTTATCTGTATTAAACCTCACCTGCCATTTACCTGCCCAAGTTTCCAGTATCAAACTCCTTGAGGAGAGAAATTACATCTTGCTCTGATTCTACTACCGTACACAATTTAGTGTCATCAGCAAAGATGGAGACTTTGCTCTCTATGCCAACCTCAATGTCATTAATAAACAAGTTAAAAAGCAGGCGTCACAGTGCCAATCCCTGAGGTACTCAACTCACGACTTTAGCCCAACCTGAAAAAGATCCATTTATGACAACCCTCTGTTGTCTATCCTTCAACCAATTTTCAATTCAGGTGCAAATATTTTTACAGAGTCCATGGTGTGGGTATTGCATTGTGGGGCATTGTATTGTATAGTATTCTTAGTTATATGTCGGTAAAGATAAGGCCGCGTTCACTCAGGGGGCTTCGCGACGCTGCATTTGCGCATCTGCGTGTGCGCGCCTCTGTCTGCTGGGCGATGTGTGATCCTCCCCAGCAGACAGAATGATCTGACAGAGCGGGCGGGGCGGGCGGCGGTGGCGCAGTGTCACGGGCGCAGAGCAAATGGATGGTGTTTTTTTCCCCCGCAGCACTGTGCTGGAGCTCCCTTTAGCACGGGAGGATAAAAGCAGCAATCCGGCTCCATCCGAGGCTGCGCTGGGCTGGACCCCCAGCCCCCTGTGTCCACCCGTGTCCCCCCGTGTCCCTCTCCCCGTCCCCCCGTCTTCACGGCCGAGTCTCAATTCAGCAGACAATCAATGTAAATGTCTGGACATTGATTGGCTGCTGAAACTGACGTCGTGCTGCTGCAGCCGGAGATCACAGATTGAAAAGACTCCCGCGACTGCAGCAGCGCCGACGCCGCACTTTGCAGCCAATGGTAGTTCAATACTGAACACTACCATTGGCCGCCAGGCATCTGTGACAACCGTGCGTGTGCACACGTAAGCGCGCACACGTCATGTAGTGTGCTGTGTGAGCGGGGCCTAAAACAGTTATACCAGTGTTTGTATACTTATTCTCTGACTGTGTTGGTTCCTGTGATGGGTGATCCTGCCACGCTAGCTTCCCTCCCAGGTGGAGGCGCTGTATCCAGACAGAACGTGATCACCCCAGGCTCCCAGTGGCGGAGGATTAGGCCTCACGTTCGCTAAACAGGTACTCAGCACACGTAGTTCCCTTAGATACGGGGAAAGGGGCTACAGTAGTAAACCCTTAAATGTTCAATAAAAAAAGTGCTATTGTGCTCTCAGAAACGCGTGTAAAAAAGTGAAAATTAAGCATATTTCCTTGGGAGCTTGGTAACTGAAAGTAGGAGGCTTCAATCTTTCTTCGACTTAACCCATTGACATCTTCAATTGACGGATTCAATTGATCGAGTGTCTGACGGAAACAGAGTTCCCTAATTAACTTAGCATGGCGGGACAGTCCTGTTATACCGCATTTCTCTTTTCCTATAAGAGCAGAAGATGTACATATCCAAGAGTACATTGAGAAAGGACTACAACAGCAGAACTAAATCAACCTGTCCTACCCACAGGGGTGCTCAACTCCAATCCTCAAGCCCTATCCAACAGGTCAGGATTACAGGATATTCCAGCTTCAGCACAGGTGGCTCAATAATTGAGCCACCTGTGCTGAAGCAGGGACTGATTGAGCCCCCTGTGCTGAAGCAGGGATAACCTGAAAACCTGACGTGTTGGGGGGAGGGGGGTTGAGGACTTGATTCGAGCACTCCTGGTCTAGTTGACAGACTGAGACTAAAATAAAATAAATTGTGTCAGAGATTGTCATTTACGAAATAAATGTGTCACGTCACGCAAAGCTGTGTGTGTGTGTGCGAGTGTGCGTGTGCGTGCGAGTGTGCGTGTGTGTGCGAGTGTGCGTGTGCGTGCGTGTGTGTTTATGAAGAGGAGGAACATCTCTGTATTTAAAAAATGTTCCTGCTAGAAACCAAAGGGAACCTCATATGTTGTAAAGTGCAGTTAGGATTTGAAGTACATTGTTAATAACCCTGTTAGGTTCTATTTCATGTAATACTGCCAGTATATATTATGCTGTACAATTAAGGACACAGGAACAAAGGGGGTTCAATTATCATGTCTTCCTGGCAACAAAAATATTCTAACATATAGCACTAGAAAATGGGAAAAAAATTGGTCGCTTTTGCTATTATTTGTTGTACCGATGCTCATAAAAACTACATTGCAGACCAAGCAATATCCCACGGTTTTTTGTTTTTTTAAACAATTCATTTCTGTACTATGAGAAAATTCTTGTAGCATTTTTTTTTAAACAACTCTGAGTGACACTTATAATGTAGCAAGCATTTTTTTGTTTCTATAGCAACCATTTAGAAAGTCACATCCCCTTTCTCTTCTGAAACAGGCTCTGGCACACCCCTTTGTGAGCCTGCCCTCTTTCTAGCAGTGCACCAATTGTATCTAGTGACTGCCTGGTCACATGATCTTCCATACAGAACTTTGCATCTTTGGTCCTCTTCTGCTGCACTGACGACCATTTAGTGACCACCCGAGCCGAATCTTCGCCAATCGATCACAGGAGACCAGATCAATCGTCAACTTAGCTAATTACTTATCATTATGTGGATTGTATCAATGCACATATTAAAGGTAATATATATATATATATATATATATATATATATATATATATATAATATATATTTATTTTAATAACAGCAGCTTGGACTGTTGATCTCAGGTCACCAGAGCTGGAACTGGGTATCAACATCTCTTCATCCCAGCAGTATCCTTCTACAGAGGCATGGACCCTGCCTGCACTGTACTGCTGTGTGCTAATGGGTTTCCGTGAAGAGAAGGCGCATAGTTAAACAGCCTTTGTGCCTTCTTGTTTTCCAAACCCGTGCTGCATAGAGTGAAGACATGTTAGTCAGTGCGGTATGTAAAAATACAGTCAAAAGTGTTGCTATTAGTAGTGTGCTTCTGGCTACCAGACCAGCTGCGATGGAAACGCGGCTGCTGCTCCGGTTGCCCGAAGTAATGAGTGACATTTTAGACCGATTATAGTCATAAAAAAAGCAGTCGATGACTTTAGTTTATCATGTTTTCCTACTGGTGTGAAACCGTTCATAACACATCTGAAGACCTGTTTGCATCTTTATTTCTATACGGGCTTGAAACTCACTGTAAGGACACACTATAGGTGAACATTTGCAGCTACATAATAGACCTAGGAGGGGGGTATTGAAATCCAATATAAGGGTCAAAGCTTTGCATTACTATTGTTATAATAATAGCTTTATCCCAATTGTACTAAAAGCACATCACACTTACAGTATAGTGCACACTCTTTTTACACACTCTTTCCCTGCCTTACAGAGCTTACAATCTATGATTTTCGTGCCTGAGGCACAGGGAGATAAAGTGACTTGCCCAAGGTCACAAGGAGCCGACAGCAGGAATCGAACCAGGTTCCCCTGCCACAAACTCAGTGCCAGTCAGTGCCTTTCCTCACTGAGCCGCTCCTTCTCGCTGTATACCAGTGGTAGCCAACTCCAGTCCTCAAGAGCTACCAACAGGTTAGGTTTTCAGTATATCCCTGCTTCAGCACAGGTGATGTAATATTTGACCGAGCCACTGATTCAGCCAACTGTGCTGAAACAGGGATATTCTGCAAACCTGACCTGTTGGTAGCTCTTGAGGACAGGAGTTGGTCAGCCCTGGTGTAGACAGGTCTTGTCTTCAAAGGAAGCTTGAAATTGCTCTTCTACTACTGTATATTCCAATAAACGTAACCCGCTGTCTGATTCCGCACATCCATAGTAAAATAACCGTGGAGATGGGGCCATACAATGTAATACCAGGGAGAGCTTTGCCAAGTTGGCCCGGACACCTACTTCTGGCTGATATTGCAATAAAATTAAATCCTATTTTGCAATGTTTACTTCCACAAAAAAAATATATATTTTAAAAGCAGAATTCCGTCAATACAATTTCAATCAAAGCCTATACTGTAGATCAGTGGTAGGCAGCTTCATTCCTCAAGGGCCACCAACAGGTCAGGTTTTAAGGTTATCCCTGTGTCAGCACAGCTGGCTCAATCAGTGGCTGATTGAGCCACCTGTGCTGAAGCAGGATTATCCTTAAAACCTGGCCTGTTGGTGGCCCTTGAGGGCTGCAGTTGCCCAGCCCCGCTGTGGATGCACAGTAAGAGGTCATGTATCATTAATTCCCCAGACACATCCCACATTGTTACATTTGATTCCCGCCTCCCCATTGGCAGCAGGGAGGCGTTGCAATATACAGTAGTGCTGTGAACTCTACACAAGCAGAGAGATTAAAACAAATCAGATTCATCGGCTTAATTCTTTCTAATTAATGGGCATCCTCTGCCTGAGGATTCGAGGAAAAGTGTTTTGATTTGTGGTTTCATTACGAACAAGAGAGGGTTAAATGCCGATAAGACCAATATCGTTCCTTCGACCCTTCCACCGCCAGCTTGACCTGAATCAGATTGTAGTAGATGATGGCAGGATACCGCTCAACCCCAAGTGTCAAGATGTATAGAAAACCTGGTGCATGGGGAAAATATATATATCAAGATACAGAGAAAGTGACAAGGTCACAGCAGTCCCCTTTACACATTGCACTCAAGGTAGAGGAAATAGTAATGTACATTACTATTTCCTCTATGTTGAGTGCAATGTGAAAAGGGGACTGCTGTGACCTTGTCACTTTCTCTGTATCCTGAATCAGATTGTAATGCTTCAGCGGACCCCTGATAAATGAATCCAGTGCAAGAAACACTGAACCCTCCGCTGTGCACAGACCACTTGCCTGTTTTGTTAGATATCCACCAAAGTGATGCTTATTACGGCTGCGTGAGAAATACATCCAAAGCCGCCAAGGAGGCAAACAGATGCATGTAAGGCTTGGGCTTAGAGAACAGTTCTATTGTTCAAACCAATTATAAGCACAGTGTGACCTGATTTTTATAGATTCAAATGCCGGCTGTGTTAACTCCGATTTTCATGCTTCCAAGGTTGATAAAAGTAAAACAAATGCAATTACCTGACAATAAATTGTGTTTGTAAAGTGCCGGGGATCAAGGTGCCGTCCTAGTGCCATGCTTAGTTAGAAGCATTATTAGATTTCCCTTATTGCTCCGATTCGTGCATGTTGTACATTTAGGTATTGCACGGGTACCAGATTAAAGGTTAATCACAGCAGTCGCACTTACAAAACAAAGCACCCGGTGCTGTGGTAGCAGAATGCCACGGGCTGTGCTTCTAGTTGTTCACCGGCTATGTCACAATTCATTCATTTGCTGCGAAGGAGACCGGCAGAAACGTTGACGAAGGGTGTGGCAGCTTAGTGACGAAGGCAGGGGATGGGCAACTCCACTAATCAAGGGCCACCAACAGGGCAGGTTTACAGGATATCCCATGGCTCCAAAAGTCCAGTAAATATCTCAAGGTTTGCCAATGCGGGGAAAAGTTTCCACGTCTCTTATACCACCGAGGCATAATTGTGAATAATTTAGCAGTTAGAAGCACAGTAAATACCTAAGACGCTATAACATGAGAATTTCACAACGATAGAAAGCCACTTGCACATATCACAAACATGTACAGCGTGGGGCAGTTATCGTAAATTCATGTTACGTCTAATTACATTAGCGCAGGTATATTCCATTTGCTTCTTTTACCTTTGTTTATGGAGTAGATGTGGGCCTAGCGTACATTTGCTTTCATCAAAGTGTATATTTGACCTGATGCATGGATAATGGGGTTTCCTAGCACTAAGTCCTCCTGGTTCCATGATTGCAGATCTCTCCGTGGGGGAAAGATCGTATATCATTTTTTTCTGCTGTGCTGATGTCAGTGAGAAAACTCGCAATCTGAAGCACTCTATGTAGCTGTCTAGTTTGCCGCGGCGTCCTGTTGGTGTGAAATTAGTGATCCTCTTCGTGTTCTTGTACTCCGTCATTATGGAACCATCATACACAGCCAGGCAATAAGATATCACCGCATATGCTCTGACACTATAGACAGAAACAGACACCTCACAATCCTGACTGAATCATCCAGGCAGAAGGGATAGAAGCCAAAGACGATTACCAAAACTATCACAGCTGCACTGAAAGTCTCACGAGAATATCTTCTCCAATACAAGAAGATAGAAACAACCACAAGCATACCACTAGTGGCTACATACAACCCTGCGAAAAATAATCAAAGATCTGCAACCGAGAGGATGAAACATTAAAATACATCTTCCCCTAACCTCCCATCCTTGTATTCTGGCAACCGCCAAACCTCAGACAGACGCTAGTCACTAGAAAACATCATAATGAGCTTAAGGACGCAGAGAATGGTACAAGACCAAGCAACACCACACGCTGCAAATGTTGCAAACATGTATGTCAAGATCCCACAGCCAGTCACAAACATCGAACCCTCAATGTTAAAGGAAATTTCTGCTGCCCATCCAGGAATGTGGCATATTCTGTATGATTCAATGCAGCAAAGGTGAGCAAGGATGCTACACTGATTAAAACCAGCCCCAAAAATTCAAACCAGAATGACCATACACAGACACACAATAACACACCATGAAGAAGGAAGATACTGCACTCCAGTGGGACACCCGTTCTCACAGATCATTCCTTAAATGATTTAAAAATCCAAATCCTCAACAGAATGTTTAAAAGCACCAACTACGGAAAACATTTGAACTCAGAATGATCACGCTCTTTATTTATGTATAAAATGTGTTACCAGGAAGTAACACATTGAGAGTTACCTCTCGTTTTCAAGTATGTCCTGGGCATAGTTAATATGACAAAATAATACATGGTTACAAATACAGTTACATAAATGAACAGGGTATACATTATATACAATACATTGCATGCACAGTTAGAGAAGATGTATATTATAGGGACACTAAAGGAAGAGGATGGGTTTCTCCCCCACTATCCATCAAATAAAAATACCACGTGTGAGAAAATTCACGTCTTAGACAGGCCTGCCTTTTCACCTTTGTCTCTTAGCATACAGTGCTTCCACTGCCACCAGGGATTCTCGGTAATGACATGCAAATGAACACACAGTGTCACCTTTTGCTTCACGACCATTTTAACATGGATCCCCTATAAGCTTATGTCTGATGTATTACACAGAGGAAAGGGCGTATCTTTGCAATGTTAGGGAGGTAAAATAACGGGCTTTAGCTACATTGTGAATGTGAGAGGAGAATATCAGTGAGGAGTCAATGTGACCCCTAGCTTGTGATATTGGATGTACGATGGTATTGCCAACAGTAATGTAGAAGGGAGCAGTAGGGCCACGCTTGGGAGGAAGTATGAGGAGCTCCGTCTGGGACAAGTTAAGTTTGAGTCGTCTGAGGGCCATCCAGGTTGATATAGCAGAGAGACATTCGGAGGCACATTGAAAGTATGATGGCAGAGGTAAGAAGAGAGCCAGGATAGAGCTATGTTATGGATACCAATAGTATGGAGAATGTGAAAGAGAAAAGGGTGGTCCACGGTATCAAAGGCTGCAGAGAGGTTGAGTAATATGAGAAAAGTGTAATGACCTTTTGTCTTGCAGCAGGGAGGTCATTAATTATTTTGGTGAGGGCTGTTTTAGTGGAGTGAGCAGTGAGGAAGCCAGATTGTAGAGGGTCTAGCAGAGAGTAGATGGTGAGAAAATGGAGCAAGAGGGAGAACTTAGGCCTCCAAGGAGTTTAGAGGCAATAGTAAGGAGGGAGACAGGGGGATAATTAGAGAGACAGGTAGGGTCAAGCTTGCTGTTTTTGAGTAAGGGTATAAGTGTTGCGTGCTTGAAGGAGGCGGGAAAGGTAACAGAGTAGAGAGAGGAGTTGAAAATGTGTGTAAGTATAGGAATTAGAGTAGGACCAAGAGGTTTGAGGAGATGGGAGGGAATGGGGACAAGAGGGAAAGTGGTAGAGGGAGAAGAGGAGATCATTAGCGATACATACTCCTCTTTGATATCGGAAAAGGAGCCAATAAAGGCAGGAGAAGAGTAAGGAAGAGGTGTAGGATGGGAGATGTATACGAGGCAATGTCTTGCTGAATGGAATCCACCTTTGTCTTGAAATACTGTAGTCAGCAAAGTCCTGAGGTGAAATAGAGGAAGAAAGATCGGTAACAGATGGTGGTCTGAGTAGAGCGTCAAAGACAAAGAAGAATCTGCGTGGGTGAGATTTGTGAGTGTGATTAGTGACTAAAAGTGTGTTTGTTTAGCCTGGGAGAGGGCAGAAACAGGATAGTATATATTGGTAATGAAGGAAGTCTGCGAGAGTGTGAGATTTCCTCCAGAGGTGCGAGTGCAGGAACGGAGCATGTATGTGTGTCAGTTTAGCCAGGGTCTGGGGTTACATGGGTGAGAGTGGGAGGGAAAAATAGGGGCACTTAGATCAGGAGAGGAGGATAAGGCAGGGTTGTAGTTTGACCTTTTGGGTCTCCTCAGTGTGATGATGGTTACACTGGCTTTGAAATGTGAAGCTGGGAGAGGTTTCAACCACCACACATTATATAAGTTATGGTCGGTACAACTGTGACAAAAACCCCTATCAGAATGTGTTGTAATGTTTCTCCCTGCCTCCCTGTTTATTGTTCGTCCCCTTCTGCCCCCTCCCCCCTGCACACTGCTGATGGACTCTTAGTCCTATTTCTCACTGTCCCTTTCATCCATGTATTGCCCTGTCTGTTTATTTACATTTCTCTCTGCCATTACCTCTCTACCTCACCTGCCTTAGATTATTGTCTTGGTTTTATGATCTGTGTAAAACTCATGGAATATCAATTGTTAGTCCAAATAAAAAAGGTATCACAACCCTGAACCACACACACACACACACACACACACACACACACACACACACACACACACACACACACACACACACACACACACACACAGAGAATACAGTATATATACATAGATATAAACATACATATTGTATTCATGTACATACAGTACATACAAAATACTTAATATAAATATATTGTCAGTAGAAATAATTCTGATGTGTTCTTAATATACAAAATACGGAATACCCTATTATGCCGCCATCAGAAGCACTTTCTTAATTGGATGCCCACATTGTTCTTATAGTGATGTGCTAAATACTGGAGTTACTGAAGCTATTCTGGTGCTTTGCCTTAAATTGTGTGTGCTAGATTCTTTTTAACAGGTCCTACAAAAAGAAGCGTGCAGCCCTTCGTACCAATACAACCGGCCCAAACAAATCATAGGATGCATTGAAAATGAGGTTATTAGAGATACAGTATACGGAGTGTTTAAATGCACACACCCACTCAGACTCTAGTTGTATGTTACAGTATTATTCATAGCCCACCTGGTAGCTGGCGTTAACAACGCTGTTATAGTATTTGCTGCTTGAACAGTTTACAGTGTGTGATTACTTTATGAAACTCATAAGAAAGGAGGAAGGGAAACAAAGATGATAAATGTGTCAAACTATCAGATGTTTTAAGCACAACTAAGGGTCACGGATTCCGCTCTGGGATTAACTTTGAATGAAAGTCATAATTTCAGATGACTCAACAAAGGTCTCCCCGTGAAATTGCCGTGCTGTTATCCTACTCCGTAATGGGTAAGCAGAAAACAATGTATTGGATTTAACAGCTTTGATTCATGCTACAGAATCCCTCCTTAACCAGGTCAGTTAGATTGTTAGTTATTCAGGTCAGAGTTTCCTTTCCCTAATGTTACTTTAATGTATGAAGCGCTTATTCCATTATGTTACGTGTTACTGCTGTAAAGCGCTCTGTACATGGATGACGCTATACAAATAAATAAAGATATACATATGTAGCCTAGCTGGTCTAGATTGCCTCTCTGCCTCCTGTCATTTAAGTACTGATAGCTACAGGCTATGACAGGCTCTTCTAAGGGGCTTTTGACCCCCCTCCTGCTACTCTGAGTGACAGAGGAGGTGGTAATCTGGTGTTTGCAAGCAGCCAATAGTGGTGCAACCACACGGTCCTCCCCTTCCAGATATCAGAAAGGAAGTGCCCAACATTTAGTCAGTCCCAGTCTGGAGGTTGAAGAGACTGGTAGGGATGTGAGCCTCTCCCATCGGAGATGAGCGTGCCCACCCCCAGCCCTTGGCCTATACTACCAAGGGGATCAGCACCATCCATAGGTCTGAATCCTAGGAAAACCTGCAACACTGTATCAACATCATGTGTAGTGACTGCTAATAAAGCCCTGGTTCTTTTATACCTCTGTCTGAGTGTCAGTCCCTGGGCAGATGGAAGGTATGTTGTGGTGGGGGCTGATTCTGGAACCCTGGAGCCCACTACAACTGGAGGCGCTAGCACCATGAAAGAATCTCAAGAATCACCAAAAGCCTGTCCTGATCTTCATTACACCGCAGATCAACTCAGCTCTCCTGACCCTCACAGGTATGCGCACAAACAACCCTTGTAGCAAGCAGTACATCTCCTAGAGGGTGGGGGTAACAGTGCTACACAAACATTACTGCAAAGGTTAAGAGGTCAATTTATCAATGTCTCCCAGCTGCAAAACTTGACCAAAAGTGGAGCAAAAATAGTGCCAGTTTATCAAACAAACAGAAACCCATTGAAAGCAATGGATTATACGTACATCACTTGCAGTGCGTTTTGCCGCTGAAAAAAAATCGGATTGCTTTTAACCCTTTGAGTGCCAGAGAGGCTGCTGGACCAGAGTGCCATGACCCCTCCAGCACTCGCGATGACGTGGTGGCACCCGTCCCCGATGATGGGAGGGGAGGAGTCGTCCTCCTTCCGTTCCACTTCCTCATAGATCACGTTCCCAGAATTCAATTTCCCCTATAACATAATGAGCAGGAAGATAATGACGTTGCTGCTACATCACGAGGCCCCAGGAGTTCCGGACCCCGCAACGTAGTAGTTACGTCTAAAAAGCACCCGGAGGGTTCATTCAGGTTCCTAGATTAATAAGGAGATGTTTTGTGTTTCAATTTCCCCCAAGTTTTGCAGTCAAGAGACATTAGCAAAGAAACCCTATAGTGATGTTAATGTAAATGTGCATGTGAAGAAGCAGCGACTGGGTGACACCAGTAATTGAGACATCATTAGTAATATAGATTAAGAAGTGAGAATACATGTGGTAGGTTCCACAGAGTTAGTTGGTCAATTGAAGAAAGCCAAAAGTTTTGATTTCCATACACAAGCGGCATGGACTTTCAGTACTTGAGCAGACATTTTGTTCCCCAAACTCTAAGCAGAAAACTGTGTGAGGTCCCATTGCCTTCAACTGCCCTAAAAAGAGGTTGGATAAAATAAGCGAATGAGCTCACTGCCTCATGCATTTTCTCTCGCATTTCCCCGTGAACTCTGATAAAAGGATAAATGAGTTCAATTAAACTGGCGTCCGCTGGCATTTAAATATCCGTCTGAAAACCCATTAAATGTTCAATTGCTTAAACATTACTAACAAAATAACCTGTAGCAGGGCAAGGTGTGCATGTAACATCCCCATATCTGATTGTGCTCAGTTCTCTCACCAGGATATGAAAGCCTGTTTTAATATGGCTGAGATTTCAGAGTGATATTTTTTTTTTTCAATCGCGTCTGTCTAAGTATTAGAGAAATTAAGATATGAGGTCTTCTATATATTTAGACTTTTAAAATCCAAGGAAAGGAGTTTTTTATTCTTAGGTCATAAAACTGTCAGCCAGAGCTGATTTACGACAGGGGTGGGCTTATGTTGCTTGAATGGGGGGAAAATATCACATAAGTCTCACCAAGGTCATATGAAAATCAGAATTCAACAAAGGTGTGTCTGGGATCAGACACATGAATTTTCATCTTTCTACACCAGTGACCTCTCTGGGAAGAACTTGTGATGTGTGGTAACGTATAGGAAATTCTGCTATATTTATCCTTTTATTTTAAGAAACGGGTCTGCATTTATTGTAATTGTATGCTCTTGTAAAAACCTTTTTCTATGATCTAAGCATTGTATTTATATATATATATATATATTGTCAATTTTACAAACAATATTATACCATGGAGCTGGCGCTTCTTTTTGTCTTTGGTGGGCTCGGGGGGTGCGCGGGAGGTGAACTCGGGGGGGGGGGAAGCAGGCCGCAGGAGGAGCAGGTACTTCCCCCTCTGTTCCATGTTGGGAGCGGGGCGCGGGCCCTGCGCATGCGCGTTGGGAGCGGGGGGTGAGCAGGCCCTGCGCATGCGCATTGGGAGCGGGGGAGTGAGCGGGCCCTGCTTGCCCTGCGCATGCGCGCCGGGACCACGGGGGAATCGCTGCCATTTTTGTAAACATTTTTTTAAAAAAAATTAATTTATTTAAATATCTGGCACACGGCAGGGCCCTCCTTACCCACGGAGCCCGGGACACCAGTGCCCTTTGTCCCCCGCTGTTGGCGGCCCTGGCCGTAAGTGACAACATCACATAGTGCACATTTAACAACACATTGAATGAATTTCAAATGAATGGAACCTATTGCTGCCTAATGTAACATGTACTGTAGCCTAAAGTGCTTCACCCCACATGCCACTATTTTGAATGCTGGGGAAAAAGAGAAACATCTTCTACATCTTCTGTTGGGTATTACAGGAAAGCAGGCAACACACACATTAAAAATCAAGACATCAACGTTTGGGCTATTTTAAGTTCTGTTTTTTTCTATACTTGTAACTACAATGAGTTGTGGGAGTCCAAATTTGTAGAGACTCACAGTCTCATTCCATACAGTTGTAACGGCTGGACCCCCCTTGTCTGACCCACCCAATCTCACATTGGCCCGTGTGGTCTAACCGGTCCCCATTGCAAGGTCGTGTGTGGTGGTGCACCTGCAAGTAACAGGACTCCTGAGTCTCCCGCTTGGTGTTCTTAGAGGATATCATCAGGACAGGTATCTGAGGTAGTGGGTACGAGTCCAACTTACTTCACGTGCAGCGCCTCCACCTCATCAGGATCTATGCTTCCGCAGGGAGATGGTCCTGGTGAGGAACTCCTTCTCGGTGGTGACTGCCACTGTTGAGTAATCTCACACTCACACAGTGGGGGTTTCTTTGAACAAGGCATCTTTATTGTAGATTTGGATGTAGCAGACTGCCCCATGCAGCTGCCGGCTCTAGCCGCACATCTCTCCGTGCTGTCCCTTTGCCAGGTACGCCCTCCCGTATTGAAGTGGGATTCCCTTTCTCCTAGGGAGATCACCACTGCGCCAGGTCCCTGGACACAGTGTGGCTTAGACAGACTTGATTGGTCACTCTGCTACCGCTAGTTACAGCACTAGGGTCACAAAAGTATTCCTCCAATTCCTTATGCAGGAAGATACATTCTACCAGATGCTTCTCTGCCAACCTTGCAACAACACTAACTGACAGTGTTGTGCCCTTTATACCTCAGGGGGCAGGCGCATCTCTGAGGTCACTATCCAGGGACTCAGAGCATACAGCCACTCCCTTCCTTACACAGGGCACCACACCAGGGTGTGAGGGAAAACCTCCATAACTACTGTTGGCAGGCCTGTACTTACCAGGACTTACTGCCAACAGGGAAGATGTATGCAGTCATTATTATGCATGGCTACACAGTATTAAAATTGCTCTTCCCTAAATCCCCAATGTCCTCTTAAATCTGCAGACCAAGCAATATCCTATACGTGTGATTTTTTTACTCTGAATTACATTTTTTAATGTATAATAATGTAACAAGCATTTTTGTTTCTATAACAACCATTTACAAAGTCACATTCCCTTCCTCTTCTGAAACAGGCTCTGGCACACCCTTTTTTGAGCCCTGCCCTCTCTCTATCAGTGCACCAATTGTATCTAATGCCTGCCTGGTAACATGATCTTCCCCACAGAACTTTGCATCTTTGGATCTCTTCTGCTGTAACTTAAAACCATTTAGTGAACCCCCAAGCCGAATCTTCGCCGATCGATCACAGGAGAATGGACCGATCGGCAACGTAAATAATTACTTTTCATTGTGTGGATTGTATTAATACACAAATTAAAAAAAAATAAAAAGCAGCTCGGACTGCTGCTTTTTAAGAGCAGTCCCGTTATCTCCTTATTTTTATGCTGTTTCATCCTTGATATATCTGTCTATATTTACTTTACAGCTTTTAGTATATTTAAGCTTTGTTGGAGAAATTTGGGTTCTGCAACGACACAAAATGCTACAGAAATTTCCCACAGTTTGGTACCTCAAGGTTAGATATACTGTATCTACTGTGTCATTTACAAAATCTCGATCATAAACAAACTACTGCCTTATTCCCCTTTACTAGTCTGTGAAATCAAGCCTGGCTGTGGTCTGGGCCATCCCCCTTGAGACAAATACCAAATAATAACATTACAAAGAAGCTGTAAAGGACTATTGTGGTCAGGATCAAATGAATATGACTCAGATCTCTCTAAGCACGGAGATGACTATGTCGCATGTTGTATAGAGAGGTCTTATTACTATAGGATATTTGCTGGAAAACTAGAGGAAATCCAGTACAAAAAAACAAACAAACAGCGCAGTATTTATCAAAGAAAATCCAAATAAAACCAATTTGGAGCTGATTTATCTAGGTAATAATTGAACAAAATTGCCACAAATTCCATTGTTTTCATTCTACACTTTTGTATCAAAGTATCACGTTTTTTTTACGCAAGTTGTGCGCCAGGTTGTGATTTGATGAATATGAGGAGTTGGGGAGGAGTCAAATGTGGCAAAGATTATGATGAGATTCTGCGTCCCTGTGTGCCAATGTTTTATGCGCCAAACAACATCTGCAAAGTCTGAAGTGGCGTAAACGCTTCTGGATAACAATTTTCTCACGCGTAGGAAATGTCTAACGTTTGTAGAGTAGCAGAAAATGGAGCAATATGAGCAAGCAAACTTCTATTCGCACTTTCTTTACCATGATACCTCACCAACCTGGAGATTTTTCTGTAATTCTTTTCCCAGTTTTGCAGCCTGGAGCCTTAGGTCGCGCTTCTAGTCCCGGTGACGCGACGTCGCATCAAAACAAGTGTATGGAATCAGTCGCGCGCGCTTATAGTAGGCGCGACCGTGACGCCGCAACGGAGCGACGGCTTGGTCGCGATCGCTGGAAGTCACTGAAATGTGATTTTTTTGGGCGACCACAGCATGACGTGAGCGGGCACGTGAGCGGTTTAGCCAATGAGGGTGAACCGCTCATGGCCATGCCAACGCCACACCCCTGTCACGCCTACCCCCCCCCCCCCCCCCCCCGTTCGCCGTTTCATTCCTCTAACACTATAGGCAGAAATCGCTGCGACAACGGCAATGGATGATGTCCGTCACATCACCGTTGCCGGAACTATAAGCGCGGCCTTACGGGGGGGGGGGGGTGGAAAAAACAACCTCTGTAGTGTCAAGTGAGTAAGAAATGGTACGAAAGAGCAACTGTTAGAAAACGTACTAAAGTGAGCATCTTGATTTTCTACCGCAGGGGCGGCCAACTCCAATCCTCAAGGTTGTCAGGATATCCCTGCTTCAGCACAGGTGACTCAATCAGTCACCTGTGCTGAAGCAGGGATATCCAGAAAACCTGACCTGTTGGTAGCTCTTGAGGACTGGAGTTGGACACTCCTGCTGTAGAAGATATGCTGAAAACTAAAGCTGTAGCTCACTTAATGTGTCAAAAAAGTCACACATAAATTGCACACGTGACTGCCGCTCAGGCGCTGCTCACCTGATTAACACCATTGCAGTATTTTAAAATGTCATTTTTAAGAATTATGTGCATACTTTGCATTTTTGTTTTGCCAAAGCATAATTAATTGTCAAAACTAAACTGGCTGTAAAGTTTTCAAACAGAAAAAAATATATATACCAAAAAAACCTACACACCGAGTAAAATAAATCAGGGACAGCGCCATTTCAGGGATAGCGCCATTCAGGGATAGCGCCATTTCAGGGATAGCGCCATTTCAGGGATAGAGCCATTTCAGGGATAGCGCCATTTCAGGGATAGCGCCATTTCAGGGACAGCACCATTTCAGGGATAGCGCCATTTCAGTGACAGCGCCATTTCAGGGATAGCGCCATTTCAGGGATAGCGCCATTTCAGGGATAGCGCCATTTCAGGGACAGTGCCATTTCAGGGATAGCGCCATTTGGCTTGAAACGTCTTTTTTTTTTCTTCCCGTGTTTTTTAATTTGTGCAGCAGAATGCTTTCAATAGATATGTTTTGATCAAAGTGATCTGTTAGTCTGCAACATAACTTCTGGCAAAATATAATTGATTTAATAAATAGGATTAATACAATTAAAAGGGAGGCGAGCACATTTGAAGTGATACTGTAGGAATGAGCTTCTGAGCTTGTAAGAACTGTTACACTGGATAGTGTGCAGGATTTCAGCGACGACCTAAGACAGGGGTCTCAAACTCAGTACTCAAGGGCCGCCAACAGGCCAGCTTTTATGGAAATCTCTGCTTCAGCACAGGTGGCTCAATCACTGATTGAGCCACCTGTGCTGAAGCAGGGATATCCATAAAACACTTTAGGACTGAGTTTGAGACCCCTGACCTAAGAAAACTCATTGAGGTTTGGGATTGCGGGACCCTCAAAAACGACACTGCCCACACCCCCTCCCCCACATACTGTATAGCAGAAGTCAGTTCTGACTTGTCACAGAAGACACACATCCTTATCAAGCGCCAAAATCCCATGAGGATAATGATTGGAAATTAGCATTACTGTACCTGTGTCGGGCACAGGGGTTAATGAGCACTCTACATGACCCAATCCAACCCTTATAGACTAATTTATTGTCATTTTGTTTGATTTAGTCAAATTAGCCAGATGGATTTATTGGTTAATACACCATCTGCGCATTCCAGCTTTCCTGAGTCTGTCTTGTGTTTTCGTTCTCATACTGTTATGCACTGTTTTTAACACATATGGCCCATGGCACATACAATAAACCGACATGTATATCTTGTAGGAATTAAAACAGAGACTATAACTGACAGCCAAGAGTCCCCAAAACATACTTCTAAGCCCTGATTGTTCTGGTATCTCTAGTTTTGCATTTCTCAAAACCCACAATGCATATGGATAAAGATAAAACCGTCCCACTTAGCACACACACACAAAAAAAACCATTTAGTAAACAACCTACTAATGGACTTGATTGTTTAAAAATAATAATCTTTATGGCATAAGGTTAGATTTTTTTGTTTCTTTGAAAAGGAAGAAATTCTTTCTTTTCAGCAAGGACCTCACAAAGCAAGATGTCTGTTAATGAAGGGTTTCCTCCACTGTGGGTAAACTCTCCCCCTCTCAGAGGAGCACAGAATGAAATGGGAGGGGATGTTATTTAGGGAAGGGGGGAGCACGCGCTGCTCAATGCACAGTGATACCATGTCAAAAAGGAGCCACTAAATGAAGTTGTCTGCTCAGTATAACCCCCTCCATGTTTACAAATGAACATTTTGCTTATTTCAGTGCCTTAAATGCCAAAAGTGAATGTATGGCAGTGGCAAGTTTAATTGGGTATATGGAGAGGACTGGTGTCTTTTTTTAACAAAGACAAGTATATGAATATTTTAAGTGTTTGATGTCTCTATTGTAACCAAGAACTTAGTGAACAAAATAAAGCAAATTGGATTCGGCAAAAATATTTGCACCTGGATTGAAAACTGGTTGAAGGACAGACAACAGAGGGTTGTCGTAAATTGAACTTTGTCAGGTTGGGCTAAAGTCGTGAGTGGAGTACCTCGGGGATCGGTACTGGGACCCCTGCTTTTTAACTTGTTTATTAATGACCTTGAGGTTGGCATCGAGAGCAAAGTCTCCATCTTTGCTGAATACACTAATTTGTGTAAGGTAGTAGAATCAGAGCAGGATGTAATTTCTCTACACTCGTACTTGGACAGACTAAAAACTTGGGCAGGTAAATGGCAGATGAGGTTTATATAAATGTAAGGTTATGCATTTGGGAAACAAGAAAAAACAGGCGACTTACAAATGAAATGGGGATAAATTAGGTGAATCCTTGACGCAGAAGGATTTAGGAGTGCATGTAGACAGCAGGCTTAGCAATAGTGCCCAAAGTCATGCAGTAGCTGCAAAGGCAAACAAGATCTTATCTTGCATTAGATGGGCAATGGATGGAAGGGAAGGAAACATAATTATGCCCCTTTATAAAGCATTAGTAAGACCACACCTTGAATATGGAATATAGTTTTGGGCACCACATCATAAAAAAAAAACATTATGGACCAAGAAAAAGTATGGAGACGAGCCACCAAGTTAATAAAGGGGATGGAGAATGTGACTTACAGTATGAGGAGAGGCTAGCTGAATGACATTTTTTTATATTAGAAAAGAGATGTCAAAGAGGGGATATGATAACTATGTACAAACATATTCGGGGACAATACAAGGAACTTTCAAAAGAACTATTCACCCCAAGGGCAGTATAAATGACACAGGTCATACCTTAAGGTTGGAAGAAAGGAGATTTCACCAGCAACAAAGGAAAGGTTTCTTTACAGTAAGGGCAGTTACAATGTGGAATTCATTACTTATGGAGACAGTGATGACAGATACAATAGATATCTTCAAAAAAAAGGTTGTACATCTTTTTAGAAAGGAAAAGTATAAGGGATATACCAAATAAGTAAACATGGGAAGGATGTTGATCCAGGGAGAAATCTGATTGCCATTTTTTTGGAGTCAGGAAGGAAATTATTTGTCCATTTGTTGGACAACATTGGATGATATTTCACTGGGGTTTTTTTGTTGCCTTCCTCTGGATCAATATACTGTAAATAAACATATAGAATAAAATATCTATTGTCTAAATTTAGCATAGGTTGAACTTCATGGACAAATGTCTTTTGTCAACTTTATCTACTATGTAACTACAGTACAGTATGTAACTATGTAACTACAGTACAGTAACTATGTAACTACAGTACAGTATGTAACTATGTAACCAAATGCTTTGGAATATTGTCACAATCTTTACCTAGTCTCTTTTTTATGATGTTTGTAAAGTCTGCTATATGCAATACAGGTAAATAGTTCATGCACACAGTTTCTCCTTTGTGGACTGGTCTAAACTAATAATGGTTAAACTAATAAGGATGTCATCAATCATCATTAGCCAAGGAGATAGAGGAAGAATTACAATGAACAGATACGATTAGAAATACACAGGAACCAAAGGACATAGAAACTTTTATTTTTTACAGGAAACAAATGGGACCATTTTTACGTTAAGGGTGACTGTACTTTTCTAAGAGGTGCCCGTTCATACATCGTCATACAGATTTGGGGCCTTATTTACTAAGTAGTGCTATTCTATAAGACATGTAATAGAGGGAAAGGTTAACAGAACGCACTTTTTCAATGCAGTGTGTATACTATTATTAACCACTTACCTACCTAGTAACGCCGCTGAACAAGGACATAACACGGCGGACTTCGAAACACCTATCCTAACAGCTGACCAGTTAGGGAAAGCTATATACATATATGCTGTGACTGTTGCTCTTATAATACTAAGAGCTTTTAATATATACCTACCTAGTAGATACTCTCATACTGTACCAGTGCGATTTGGTTATTGATGAAGTTAAATCTGCTGGCTCTATATGCTCGAGATTATATTATTCGGATAAGTTCATAGACTTTTTCTATGGGTGTCTGATCAATAAGGTTGGGAGCCTGAACTCCATACTACCACTTACATAGGTAGCCTCAGGCCGGTAGAACTGTTGACCAACTAATCTAACCATTTACTAGTATGCCATTAATTTACCTATATGGGTAGGATAACCTTTACCTAGGTATATCCTCCGCATGTGTCCACTGAGCCCCAGTGAGCACAAGCACTCTCATGTGGAGTATCTTTTGTGTTTTTTTTTTGTTATTGTAAGTCTAGTCTGTCCAACTATATTTTATTATTATCGACACCATTAAAGGTTACATTTTAACTCACACCATTACACTGTAACTTGGAGTGCTATAACAGGGGTCCTTTTACCACTTATTCTTTTAAGGTTCTGTTCCTATTCTATAGGACACTTTACATTATTACAAAAATCCGCTTTAGTGCTAAACGTCAACAGGCATCGCATGTTCCATTAATTTCAATGACTTTCGCTTTCAAAAACGAATCAAATTTCCAACAGCAGACCAAGCTGTGGCTTAAAAAAAAATTCACCCCTTTAATATGTGTATCAATACAATCCACACAATGATTAGTAATTAGCTGTTGCAGGCGAAGATTCGGCTCGGGGTTTCACTAAATGGCGGCAGAGGAATATTGACTCAGTGTTGGTAACTTTGTTAATGGTTGCTATAGAAACCAAAAATGCTTGTTACATTATAATACATTAAAAATGTTGTTCAGAGTTATTTAAAAAAAATGCTACACGTATTTTCTCATAGTACAGAACTGATTTATTTTAAAAAAAAATACATGTAGGATACTGCATGGTTTGCAGCTTTAAATAAAATAAATATCAACAAGTGGCGTGGCTGATATTTTACACTTTAAAAAAAGAAACATTTTGAACAATTTGAACGTCAAAAGTCTAAGTGAAATTTGTGTGGTTTTTTCCCCGAACATTTCTGATCGACACAGCGGCTTAGCCAATCCCGCTGGTCTACACATCGCTACTTCAAGATATACTAGTTCTAGATTTATATGGCATGGTACATTCTTGACGTTCAACCTTGACGTTCAACCCACAAGACGTGATATATATAAAAAAAAGTTCACCGCATGTAAAACTTAAAATAAGCAACATCTCACCGTCATCTTTTTCCCAGAGGAATTGACAGTTTTGTGTGATACAAGGGCTTTAGTTCTAGGGGAACACCTCCATTCCAAGGCAGAGCCCCCAAACAAGCTTGTGGGGGCTTAGAAATATTATCTTACATGAGTGAGCACCAATTCCCTGATGTTTTGTGGATATGATTGATATAAAAGTAAAAACTCCTTGTTCCCAGACTTGCATAACTCACTCAATATCCTGTATTCCCTTGTTGATTTGGATTTTGACTTTACTTACTGTGTGTGTTCTGGTCATACATCCATCTTCTTAGTCTGTCTGCAGAGGAATCTACAGAGAGTGTACAGATTGGCAACTTTCTGCACTATATTTGCTTAAGATTTTCTGTAGCATTTCTGATATAGGTTATAACAATCAATCTAACTCATTGTGAGAGGCAAGAAATCAATGCAAAGTTTACATTTCCTGTCGTGTTTTAAGTAGAGTGCGGCAAAATTAGGCGTGAGTCCAAATCAAAACCTTCCAGAACTTTACATTCCAAAACGTTAAGATTTTTTGGGAACCAAAACGAAAAAAAACTATTTAAAACCAAAACACATGGCCAAGTGTCCATCTCTACTGGTTCTTAACCTTGACATCTTTTTACATTATTTGACACATTTTTTAGGTATTTTATTTTTATTTCCTAAATTGTTTTTCATAATTTTTTTTTTTTGTATGCCTTTTCTGTGCTTATTTATCTTTTTTTGGGTAAAAATGTGGTAAAAATCCCAAACCATAACCAAACAGATTGAGTCCTGGTAAAACCAGAACCCAAAAATACGAGACATTCTTAATACCAACACCACGTCCAAAACCAAAACACGATGGTCATATATTATAAATACTTTAGTATACATATATTATCAGAAATCCATGTATTTCAGGCAAAATCTACACTCACCAGCTTTGCATCAGAGGTACAATGAGGACAAAACAGTGACCCGCGGCTTCACTTGGCAAAATCAACGAACCCCCCCCCCCCTCTGCACTCAAAATACACCTTGCCAACACAAGTGTTTCAAACAAGGATGGTAGCTTTACTAGGAGACAGCAAAAAACAACACAGTGTTTCACGGATAACTGTACTATAGTAAACACAGACCCATTTCTGTACCACTGCAGCGTGTACTCACTGTCACTTCTACAAAACATAGTGAGAGAACACGTTGCAGAATAAGGAGTATATCATAGGGAGAGCTAGGGGTGCGATTCCATTGATACAAATATCAGCTGACATATTAATGAGGCCTCCTGTGTATTGTCTGATTTTGGTGCGTATTTTGATATGACACTGATAGGTGCTGCAGCGGTATAGAAATATATGGGTCTGTGTTTATTATTGTGATATTACATCTGACGGTTTTTCGGTTTGGACCTACCAATGGATCCCTGGTTATTTCTATTAAACAAACCATATCGCCGCCTCACGAGACATGAGAATAAATTACTGTGCCACTTATCTTCAGCCGCCAGACGCGGACTAGCGGCAGTATGGAAGCAACTAACTATTCCCTCAATCCCTAAAGTTAAAAATAAAGTCTGGCACATTTGCTGCATGGAAAAATTGGTTAGTCTTAGTAACGACACCTGCGCAGATTTCCAGAAGGTGTGGTTACCTTGGATTTTGGGTGATGGTTAACCAGAAATTAATACCCACCTAATTTTGTTGTAAAAAATGCTATATATATTAACTGTGTGAATAAGTATTATAAGATGATTTGATAGGTAAAATTCTAAATGAATGTGTTATTTCTCCAGTCTCTATTTTTTGTACCCTCCACCCCCCCCCCCCCATCTTTTATTTTCTTCATTTCCCCCTCTCCCTAAAAAATGTAATAAAAATTAAGTTTAAAAAAAAAAAAAGAAATATATGGGTCTGTGTTTACTATTGTGATATTACATCTGACAAAGGGGTTACTCACAAAACGTTGTGTTGTTTTTTTCTGTCTGCTAATATATATATATAAATATATATATATATATATTATTAGCAATAATTTTCCAGGGGGCGCGGCGGTTTAAGAGACCCTGCACTCTTCCCCAAGGCTTTTAAATTAAATGCCGGCGGATAGCATGAGGCCTCTGCAACTTCCCTTACCTTGTCTTTGCGAGTTGCCATGGCAACATGACATCAAATGACCCGCTGCATCATTTGACGCTGAAGACAAGGTAAGGAGGGGTTCACAAGCAGGGGGTGGGAGCGCAGGCAGAGGGTGCAGGGTGGAAAGTTTGCGCACCCCTGGTATAGACCATAGATTGGTATTTTAACTATTTATTTTTATACTGGCTGAGACCTTGTGTGATACAAATGAAATGGAGAAAAATACGTCATGGAACGTTTCAAATATATATAAATAAATATATACTAGCTTTACTACTGCATCTTTTTACAGAAAACCACACAGTATGAAGTCTTAGTACGTTACCCTAAAGCAGTACATTTGCAGCACCCTGTGATGGTATGGTGGGGGTTTACCTTGAATTCATATGACTATATCCTACTAGCACCCTTCCTGGTATTCAGGATCTGCATTAGGTAACCTTGTCCATAGGAAGTACTGCTAACCGACGTGGCAATTATTTTACATAATCACATAGGGCAATGCCATGAATCCAACATCCCTTGTACAAACATTACAGAACAGAAACATAAAACAGAGAAACATTTTCTGATCTGTAACGACTTTCTCTGCCTCACGGAAGAGATATATGAGACATCTAGCAACAATACTTTATATTTATGGGGTTTCCACTGTCCCTCGCCTTGGAGAATACAGGAGCCATCAGCTGAAGAACAAGCAGTGAGTTTATTGTACTGTCTCTTGTGTTATGAAAAAATGCGTTGTAAGAAAGATACTAAATATATCTATATACAATGGGTCAATGGATCAAAAGCAATGTCATATTCCATTCAGTTTAATCACATCACCCATAGGATCCTTAAATGGATACGTCCAGTATCGTGAAGTCGTGAGGTGTAGACATGTCAACCACAGTCAGTGATACTGTATATGTGGGTTTTAATCCAACGAATGGCATTTTAATGGAAAGTATTTCTTTTTACTAGAGAGACTCTATTGAAGCCTATCAGACTGCTCAAATTCAAAATCAGTAAGACTGACCCCAAATTAGTGAGACACAGAAAAGTAGGAGGGCTGACACATCATAAACATCACAAAGGCATTATATATACGATACCGTGTAGAGACGAATGTCAGGGGCAGCACTCCAAATGGTAGTCAAAAGAATATATTGGATTAACAAGACATCACTTCCAACGTTTCGGTCTGCGTGCGGAGTGCATTTGGAGTGCTGCCTCTGATATTCGTCTCTACACGGTATCGTATTGCCTATTTGTACTATACATGATTTGCACCCACCATATTAGTTTCCCAGACGGAGTGCCTATTGTTCTTTATTTTTTGCTATATATATATATATATATATTCATATTGATATTGATGTAGAGGTATAAGTACCATGTTTGCCGAGCTTAATAATCAAAAACGAATAGACGATACCATTCTGTGGCTAACAAAATGTTTTTATTTGTGTGAGCTTTCGAGATACACTGATCTCTTCTTCCGGCGGCGTTACAATGGATAAAGCCAGAAAGGGTTTTACTTAAAAACAGTACATCCTGGAATGTATCTGTTACTGGAGCCTATCCCTCCCCCCTGTGCAGTATGCGAGTTATGACTTAAGGTGTTAAATGGTCCCTGAATGTTAATGATGTAAGAGTATGTGTGTATGTATAAATTTATAAAGTGCCCACAGTGTAGACAGCACTTTACAAAAGGTGTGTGTGGGAGTGTATACCAATGGTGTGGGTAGGTATAGAAATGTAAGAGGGTGTTGCAATACTATTAAAATGTGTACATATTGTGTACATAACAATAACCAAAACGAAAAAAGACGGTGTAAAACAGCGCTAAAAATAGAAATGTAATACTTAAATAATATCCAAATATCAGTGAAAACGGGCAGCCTGGCAAATACCGACAGTACAGTCAGACAGTGAAACATAGAAAAAAAGGATTACCGGCGCCTAAGAAGTCCATTGAATAAATACCAATCAAAGAAAAGTCCAAACCATTCAGTGGAGTATCCCAATAATGTCCTTAAGTGAATGGGCAGTGAAGGGGTGAACGGACAGCTCTCACCATGCAGCAGTGCAATATGTGGAGAAAAAACAACAAACCAAATTATGGTGCAGTATGCCAATCAATGTTGACAAAGGGCATTGAGGACTAACAACACAAAACAGACATGACACAAACAAAACAACACTAGCAAGGCTAAAAAAATAACACAAAGCTATTTAATAACAACACATAATGCTGGGTTTCCGGAGGGTACAGGGAATTGCACCAAGGTCCAGAGGGGTCAAAGTGAAACCCTACTTACAGGACAATAGAAGGAAGCAGGCAATACAGATGTAAATCGCACTGATAGTCCTTTGTGGTAGTGACCGGAGCTCCTTTCCAAGCATTCCCTCGTGCTCAGGGTAGATGATACGTCGCTGGAAGGCGGAACTTCCGGGCGGATGTGACATCACACACCGTGGGACTTCCTGGAACGATGCTCCTCTCTCTTTCCTCCCCCCTACGACCTGATCAACTGCTATACAGTGTCCTCCTTAACCATAGACAGCTCTAAAACAAGAGAATAACTTCCCAACGCGTTTCGTGCGCATGCGCACACTTCTTCTTCCCCTTTAGCCTTGAGGATGGGGGGGAGCGCATCAGTGCCTTAGTGCTGTAACTGCTGGGGCAGGAGCGGGCTCGAGGGGGGGGAAGGGGGAAGCACGTTTTTCAGGAGAGGGCGAGAGCGTCAGCACGTCAGCCCTGTAGTGGAGCACCACAAGGGAGGGAGCGCGTTAGCGCATAATACTGGAGCGGGCTTGGGGGGTGGGTTTGGGAGCGTGTTAGCGCGTAAGCCCTATACTGGAGCGGGCTCGGGGTGGGGGGAGCATGTCACACCGCTGGAGCGCACTCCTTCCCTACCAGGGAAGGGGGGGTTGAGGTGGCCATCGCGGGCCGCACAGGGAGTCCCGGCGGACCGCATGCGGCCGTATGTTGTGCAGGCCTGACATACTATATGGTCCCTATTGGTATAGGGATAGAATTACAATGTACATATGTATGTGTAAGAGACAGCTGTGTGTGCATTCATATAGTACAGTATGTAAAAACATGGCCTTTAGCACTCATGGGAAGAGAGTTCTCTTGTGTCAGGGTAGTGACTCATGAAAATGTGGTCTTGGCATAGGCCAAAGCTAAGTGTCCTGAACAGTTGCATAAATGTGTATTCATGCAACCGTCTCTCTTTCGGTGTTCTAAGATTACCTTTGAGTATGGCCAACTTCAGATCATTCATCTTATGGCCAGAGTCAGAGAAATGACACCTATCTACCTACCAACCTATCTATCTCTAATATATATATATATATATATATATATATATATATATATATATATATTAGAGATATACCTATCTACCTATCTATCTCTAATATACCTATCTATCTCTAATATATATATTAGAGATATATAGGTAGATAGGTAGGTAGATATGTAGGTAGGTAGGTAGATAGGTAGATAGGTGTCATTTCTCAGATGAAGTCCTAGTTACAGGATGAAACGCATAGGGTGGAGGCTCTAAGATAACTCTTAGCTCCCCTATCCAGTATCTACATCCAGCAGAATCTCCCGATCACCCCTGGACAGTATTCTCGAGTTGCGGGCGTTATCCCGGTTGAGTGACGTCAGCGGGCTAGTCTCGCGAGATCGGAGGAACAACCAGGAAGCCCAGGAGAATAGCTGCAGCCGGAGGAGAGCCACTACGGAGGATCTTGGCATTCCACGTGGAGGACAAACACATCGTGACTCCAAGCAGCAGGACGGAGAGGATTATTATATCCTATATGCTTGTTAACATCTGCTACTTTGTAAGTAGCGATCTACCTTTGCGCATATACTTTTAGTAAAACGTACTTCACTATATTTCGTTTTCTCTTCATTTAATTTCAGAGCAACCAGCAATTCCCAATATATCAGCAGTCCATTTATGCTCAATTTTATTGTTTAGTTAGCAGTTTTGCGCCGATGTTCTTCCCTTCCCCTATATATGTGCTATTGTGTATAGCTTAACATTCAGGCAGCAACTGTTACTATTTTTGTTTAATTGTTTTAATTTGCGCACTTAGTATTTTTATAGTATATATATATATATATATATATATATATATATATATATATATATTCATATCTATAAATGAAGAAGCATCTTTACCAGCATATAGAGGAAGAATACATTGAACGACGAGACCAGAAAAAACATTCTCCTCCTAACGCGTCCAGCGTTCCAGCTCTCAGCCCTGCCCCTTTGCTCCAAGTCGCTTCCCCTGGGCCTATCTTATCAGCTTGTAAACTACAATGACCCGACGCATTTCACAGTCCTGCTCCACTACCTAAGGAATCTATATTTTTTTTGTCCAAGTCAACCATTCCATTTGCACTGGATTCTCAACATACTTCTACATCAACTGGACTTTCGATTACCTGGTTCCTTTATGTGCATTTGGAACAATGTTTTTTGGTATGTGCATTTTACAACTGCTTACCATTAGGTTGCTTTCATTTTATTGCAAGTACCGATGTAGAAAAGCTTAGTGGCCTCTGTGCCGCTGCCACGTGTGGTCATGTGACGGATTAACGTGGCGGGGGTCCCAATCAGACACACCGGCGCCACAGACTTTTGCTCGTTTGTCGTTGGTGCTGAGAACAGTAAGTCACCTGTATATAACACTGCAACCACTATTATACTTCACTATATAAAAAACATTCTTGACTAATTATTTCTATTTCTAAACACATTTCATTCACATTTTGGGATATGACTTTTTTTCATCTTATTATTCCAATTTTTTCCCCTGCCGTTTTTAGTGTCGATCTTCTCACTCTCTCATATGGTAACCGTTTTATTGCGAATACGTTATATGGCGCTTAACTCTTTCAGTGCCGGAGAGGATACCATTCTGCCAGCACTTTCTTTAATGACGAGCGACGCTTACTCAGTTAATTCAGTGGAAGATTTTTTTTTTTTTCCGGCATCCAGAAATGTTTTCTAATTATGTATAGGGAAATGAATGGATCTATGGTGTGTTGTGACACCCGGCCAACTAAACCCATGAAACATCAGCCAATAACATGATTGATAGTGTGTAGTATTTTCCAATGTTGCTACGGCAGATGGTGGGTTTAGGTAATTAGACACGAGGGGGTGTAAATGGTTATGACATTACACACAATCCCGAAACGCTTTGCCTCGTTGTTAGACTTCATGGGAGCGTGCGTGTAATGTAATAACTATTCACATCCCATTGTGTTTAATTTGGATTGAAAAAAAAAAAGGATAGAAAATAAAGTGTTTTTCCTCCTTGATCATCTCTTTGTCCTTTCCTGTGAGCGGGAGATAAAGTGGTTTGACAAAGTAGTTCATATCCCTGAGTAACGAGCCCCACACCCGACTATGTTTGTAAGAGTTCATGTCTCCATCACCCACGTAATGGTCTTATTTTTCTGCTGCCGATAAATACATCAAAGCAGCGGTGCTCAACTCCCGTCCTCAGCGGCGGAGCAGCGGTAAGTCCTAGGCACTTACATATGCCGGCTGCCTCTTTTCTGCCTCCCTCCTGCTCCTTTCGCTGTGCAGCGTCAAATGATTCCGCGGATGTCACCGACGTGACGTCACATGGCATCTCGATGCCATTATAACGTAACGTCATGACATCATTTGATGCCCCGATGTCACATTACCATGGCAACGAGACGCCATGTGATGCCACGTTGGTAACGTCCACTGCATCATTTGACACAGGAGGAGGAGGGTGGCAGCAAAGAGACAGCAGAGAGGTGCTCGGCATATGTAAGTGACCTCATAAGGCCCAAAATGTTGCCACCCTAAACCCAGGTCTAATGGCGAATCTGCCACTGCCAGTCCTCATGACCCCCCCAACGGGTCAGATTTTAAGGATATCCCAGCTTCAGTCAAAGAGCCTGCTTCAGCACAGGTGGGTCAATCTGATTGAGCACCTGTGCTGAAGCAGGGCTATCCTGAAAACTTGACCTGTTGGAGCAGTCTTGAGGTCTGGAGTTGAGAACTCCTGCATTAAAGTACATTTTGCTTCAGTTAATCTTGAGTATTTTCTGCATTTATTATAACATGTGTGATATTTACCTGTTTAATCCTTTTAACTGTACAAAAACAATGCCATCTACTTTTATATACAGATGTAGCAAGACTTGCACTCCCTGTGACTGCGAGAAGGTGCGAGATGATGACTACGTGAACACTGTATTGTCCACACCTCATCCTCGGTTATGTTATTGCAGTTCAGTATGTGGCTGGCAGGTGGCGCACTAAATATCTTCACATATGATACATGACAGCCGTAAGGGAGATGCAGATTGCAAATATATACCAGGGATGTTTTGCGGCACGAGATAAGTAAGTCTTGCTACATCTGTAAGTTACAGAGGGCATAAATCCTTTAAATAGGGTGACCAGATTTGTCCTGGGATAAGTCTCATGCATGCGCAGTCGGTGCACGCCGACTGCGCATGTGCAAAGAGCACATGCCAATTAGATGCAAAATCAAAGAGATCAATCGAAGGCAGACGAGGTAGAGAGGTAATGGCATAGGGGATAGTAAATACAGTAAACAGACAGGGCAGTACATGGATGCAAAGGATTGTGAGAAATATGGAGAGCATGTACCATAGGACCATCCACCCATCAGCAGTGTGAAGGGGGGGAGGGGAGTACAAGGCGGGGGAGATGGAGACAAACTGCAAAACTAACAGAGAGGCTGGGAGAAACATTACAAAAAAATATCAGTGTGTAAGGAACCCCATATCAGCATTAAGTCCTCTCTTATTAGTGTCAAGGAGCGGGATCATTTTGAGTTCAAAAGTTTTCCGTTCTTGAGTGCTTTAAACATTCCTTTAAGGATTTGGATTTTTAAATAATTTATGGAATGATCTTTGAGAAGGGGTGTCCCACTGGACATTATATATATATATATATATATATACTAGCTGATATACCCGGCGTTGCCCGTGATGTAATGTTCTGCCTCCCCCATTCTCCCTCTCAACTCCCTTCTCCCCCTCTTCACAGCTGTTCAGGCTTCCCCCCCTTCTCTCCTGACTCCCTCCCCCCCTCTCTCCTGACTCCCTCCCCCCTCTCTCCTGACTCCCCCCCTCCTGACTCCCTCCCTCCCTCTCCTGACTCCCTCCCCCCCTCTCTCCTGACTCCCTCCCCCCCCTCTCTTCTGTCTCCCTCTCCTGACTCCCTCTCTCCCCCCCTCTCTCCTGACTCCCTCTCTTCCCCCCCTCTCTCCTGACTCTCTCCCCCACCCTCTCTCCTGACTAGCTCCCCCCCACTCTCCTGACTGAATACCACCCCCCACCTGTCCGCTGTGTGTCGCCATCTTACCGCTGGCAGCTGCAGGAGGAAGGGGGTCCTTCCGGAGGCTGCCTGCCCACTGCCTGTCCCCCCGCCGGGGAGGGAGGGAAGTGAGCGTTGGCGGCTGGGGCAGGAGTGCCGCGCCGCGCTTCCCCTCCGTCCGGGAGCCGGTGGGGGGGAGGGAGAGGGAGAGAGAGAGTTGGGTGACGTCATAGAGCCGGGTGACGTCATAGAGCCACCAATCTGATTGGCCAGAGGCTGAGGACCAATCAGATTCACCGCAGATAGTACCAACCTTTCGATTTTATATATTAAGATAAACACAAAAAAGTGTGGCGCCAAAAAATAATACTATAACTGTGATGTAAATTTTTTTTTTTTTTTGATATAACTATAATTAATGAATAAAGAATTGTGTAAAGTGAATAATATATAAAAATATTAATATATCTCTTAAACTAATGTGACCTTAGTACATACTATTAAAACACAACCAGTAAAAGTAAACAAAACAGTGCATAAACGTGCTAGCAAAAAGAAAAAAGAAAAACACAAAAATCAAAAAACTCCAACCAGTCCTTCCATAATTAGTCCATGATGATAAGGTTTCTGATGTTGAAAGGGGTCTTTAGGCTGCTCTCACACGGGGTAAACCAACTCCACAGATATCTATAGACAGAAAAAGAGAGAGAGCGCACGCCCCATAGCATAATACTGTATAAAATTTATTAAAACAAGGAAAGGAGATGGGGGGTGGGGGGGGGTAGGAATCGCACTCACAAGATGCAAGTAGTTAAAAGGCAATTTGTGATTATATCACCACCATCCGGTTCTGGATACTGCAACACGTCTCCGTGGACTCCTTCAGGGCTGCCAGACATGATCACCAGGGACCAGATGTTGAAAGGCTCCGTTCGCTGTCTGTATAGAGTCCAAAACTCCAGCTCGCACTTCCACATGGGCGTGTCAGTGGGAGGAGTTACATGGGAGTGTTGGTGGGAGGAGTTGGGGAAGGGTTACATGGGAGTGTCACTGGAAGGAGTTACATGGGTGTGTCAGTAGGCGGAGTTGGGGAGCAGTTACATGGGAGTGTCAGTAGGAGTTGGGGAGGAGTTACATGGGAGAGTCAGTGGGAGGAGTTACATGGGAGTGTCTGTGGGAGGAGTTGGGGAAGAGTTACATGGGCGTGTCAGTGGGAGGAGTTACATGGGAGTGTTAGTGGGAGGAGTTACATGGGAGTGTTAGTGGGAGGAGTTGGGGAAGGGTTACATGTGAGTGTCAGTTGGAGGAGTTACATAGGAGTGTCAGTAGGAGCAGTTAGGTAGGAGTTACATAGGAGTATCATCCTTTTATTTGCCCCCCCCTCTTCCCCCCCAAATTCTTCATATCTGAAGTGGTGTACGTCTAACATATTCCATCAGATGTACAGTAGGAAACTGTTCTAAATATCCTGTAGCTCCGCTCCAAAAAACCAGAGCAACGCATCTATACACACTTTTCTGTCTGATAATACATACAACAGGTTTCTAATTTGTCTGGAGTAAAAGTATCACATTTCTCCTTCGTTTACACAAAACAGAGATGGTAAAAGAGAAAGCTAATGGGAGATCAATGGATAAAACCAAACAAAACTGGAACGCCAGAGGAAGAGGATGCAGAGAGTACAAACAGAGAGATAATTAAAAGAAAAATAAACGTTTTGCTATGTTTACATTTATTCCTCTGCTTAGCTACGGGTAAACATTAAATATGTCTGCGTGTTATAGGCTCATCTGGCAGTAAATAGATAAATTCAATGCAGCTTTCAGGTCACCACAATTCTCTGCAGCAGAGGTCAATTTGGGGATAATCAAATGAGCTCAGTACTGAGGCAATTCATCACTTAAAATCTACAAGGTGGAAAACAGAATGCCTAATGTATGCAAGAGATGGCTAGGTGCTGTTTGTTGGGTCCAGAAACACACACCAGGAATAACAGCTGGAGAGAACAGTTTTTGAAAGCTGCTTTGCTTAGACCAGTGTTTTTCAACAGGGGTTCCCTGCAATTTCCAGGTGATTTGAAAATTTGACCAGATACAGAAGAATTGGCAATGCATCTCAGACGCGCTATTAGAGAGTGTTGGGGTTCCTTACAATGCATCTAATCTAAGACGCGCTATTAGAGAGTGTTGGGGTTCCTTACAATGCATCTGATCTCAGACACCCTATTAGAGAGGGTTGGAGTTCCTTACAATGTATCTGATCTCAGACGCGCTATTAGAGAGGGTTGGGGTTCCTTACAATGCATCTGATCTCAGACGCGCTATTAAAGAAGGTTGGGGTTCTTTACAATGCATCTGATCTCAAATGCACTATTAGAGAGGGTTGGGGTTCCTTACAATGCATCTGATCTTAGACACGCTATTAGAGAGGTCTGGGGTTCCTCACAATGCATCTGATCTCAGACACGCTATTAGAGATGGTTGGGGTTCCTTACAATGCATTTGATCTCAGATGCACTATTAGAGAGGATTGGGGTTCCTTACAATGCATCTGATCTCAGACACCCTATTAGAGAGGGTTGGGGTTCCTTACAATGCATTTGATCTCAGACGCACTATTAGAGAGGGTTGGGGTTCCTTACAATGCATCTGATCTTAGACACGCTATTAGAGAGGTCTGGGGTTCCTCATAATGCATCTGATCTTAGACGCGCTATTAGAGAGGTCTGGGGTTCCTCATAATGCATTTTATCTTAGACGCGCTATTAGAGAGGGTTGCGGTTCCGCAGAATTTCACAATATAATTATAGGGTTCCTTAACCAAAAAAAAGGTTGAACACCACTGGATTAGAAAGTAGTTAAAGTGACTTACAAAATGTGCCACATTTAACAAAGACATACATTTATTTAAAACTGGGGCAAAGCTCTTTGGCGTGTGTTTTAGAAAGATCCAAGAATTATTTATGCTGTAAAATGAATCCCTCCTTAAAAAAAAAAATTGTAAATAAAAAAGCAGCGACACTCCCCACTCCTCTTTATCAACACACTTTCACCACTGTATTTTGGGCACTGTGAACTCACATCCACCTTGCCAGAGAAGCCGGCAATGCCAACCATAAGGGTTGATCCTACCTTGTTCATGCCGGTATAGAATCTTGACCTTAGAGCTCGCGATTCTGCTCCCCCAACATACCGCAAATAAAGCGCACAGGTCTGGAGGTACAATGGCCGTGGCTTTAATTTAAATACTGCAAAAGGGGAGGTGCGAATCCTGCCAGAATGCTACACCCATCGGTAAGACCAACGACATTTAAATCATGGTCCGCCAGGAGAGGCCAACGACGTTTAAATCATGGCCCGTAAACTGGGACTGTCCCAAGTCCCAGCCGTTCAGCTTACCCCGTGTCAGCTGCAAGATGAGCCCCGGGTACTGAAAGCACAATGAGCCATGCCCACTCACCCACCATACCACCACCAGGCATTACCATAACTGAGCTCCATCTGGCAAGGTTACCATCACATACCCCCCAACCAGCCGCCGCGACCGAGGCAATATAACAGACACCTCAAATAATATAACATAACAGGATTTAACCAAAAAAGGGGAGGGAGGATGGGAAAACAGTGAAGGGCACAGAATAATCGTCCTCCCCTCACTGCCTGCTTTTAACTACTCCAGCCAACTCCCTACCCCTCCGAAGCATCACCGGTAACCAAGAGGGGAGGAAGGAGCCTGTTGGAAAAGGTAGGCATGTGGGGAGCATGGGCTTTGTGGTCATGCCGCGCTTTGCTTAAGGCCGTGCTTATAGTGCCGGCGATGGCGGCGCTGACATCACGCTGCGGTCGCTGAAAAAATCAAATTGAAGTGACTTCCAGCGATCGCGACCACGCCGTCACGCCGCTCCTACTATAAGAGCACGTGACGGTGCCAACACATTTGTTTTGACGTGACGTCGCGTCGCCGGCACTATAAGCGCGGCCTAAGGCTCCACGCTCGCTTTCCTTTTCAGCGCTCCAAAGGCATTTGGTTTGGAAAATGTAATGTATTAGCATGTGAAAAACAACGATATCTGCTTTTTTCCCTCAAATGATGTAGTCATGTTGCTGTATATTTGATCAAACAGGTACACATTTTTAAATAGTTTTAATGCACTGGATAGGTTATAGTGTATTGGGTGAAATAGCACCTTTAACCTCCTCCAGCACTGGATGGGTTAAACAAATGTTATTGAAGCATAGTGGAAGTAGGGGGACTGTATTTTACAACAGCTTGCAGTCGCCCGAGGCTGAGAAGACTCAACCCAGGTAAAGTTTAATTACAGATTGTGCAGAACATCCTGCGAGCGATGGTGTTGTGAGCAGAGATTGATTTCTATACACCATGAACACAGACCAATAGAGAAGTAAACATACAATAACCAATAAAAACAATACATAAAATCTGATGATGTAGGACAATCTCACTGTACAAATGTCATGTGGAATAAACCGCGCACCATTCCAGTGTTCCAGGAACACGACTCCTGACGAAGGCGTTGAGTTGTGTGGAGAGAGCATCGGAGATCTGCACCAGAAGTAGGTTGGGGCGGTTATACAGGCGGTGACAAAAGACATCCAAGGACAGGCCGGCTGAGTCCTCACTGTGACACAGAGGGTTCCCCTACAACAGGATGCTCAACTACTGTCCTCAAGCCAAGGTTTTCAGAATAGCTCTGCTTCAGCACAGGTGGCTCAATCAATACCTGCTTCAGCACTGGTGGCTCAATCAATCCCTGCTTCAGCACAGGTGGCCCAATCAGTCCGTGCTGCAGCACAGGTGGCTCAATCAGAGGCTCAGTCTTTGACTGAGCCTCTGATGGAGCCAGTTGTGCTGAAGCTGGGATATCCTGAAACCTGACCTGTTGTAGGGGCTTGAGGACAGAGTTGAGCCCCCCTGCCCTACAACACCGCTAAGTGATACAGACTACCCTCTCCACCTTATGAATATGGTTACTATATTATATTTACTTGAGTGCCATTTTTCTTTTCCATTGGATTTGTGTAGTAATAGTCACTAGCTATCCTTTTTGTGTGTCTGTTTTAATCTTCGTGTCACACATTGAGTGGAAATATATAACTCTTCTATTCTAAGAATAAAATCCCTATTACAAAGCGCAGGGTTGAGCAATACTCAAACTTCCTGAGTTCTACATTCACGGGAGTGCATAGAAAAAGAATTATTCTGCTTGACATTACCTTCCGGATTACTACACTCCATGCTGCATGTTACTCTCTTTTCCCCAAACTCGATTTTACTTTATATTGTTGCATTCCCATTTTTTTTGAAGAACAATGTCCCAGAGAGCCTGACAATGAAAACGTTTGCAGTTTCAGCCAGTAAATCGAGTTATACCGTCATGTGCATTCACTCTGCTGAACATATGTGTGTGGGGGGGAAATCACTTTAATAAATTCTCTTAGCCTTGGAACCACTTTGTCCTGCTTTTTATTTTTACTTGGATGTATTTTCACAGGCTTTTTTTTTATATGGGTCATAAAGGAGCATCTCTTCAGATGGAAATACATTTTCTAACACATCCCTGCTACATCTTTTGTGCGCCAGACTCTTTCCAATTGCAGCCTTACAGAGCAGCAATCTATTCACTGCTGGGATGCCTTCCGCTCTCATAGAAATCTTTATCCAGGGAGAATTCAAGTCAAACCAAAGTTTGGCTATACTTCCTGGGAAAAGTTAGGGTGCACGTTGTAAAGCAGGGGTAGCCAACTCCAGTCCTCAGGAGCTACCTTCAGGTTTTCTGGATATCCCTGCTTCAGCACAGGTGCCTCAATCAGTGGCTTAGTTATTGACTGGAGTTGGCCACTGCTGCGCTATTGAATAGCGGCAAAAAAAGATCTGTCTATTCCAGTGGAGGCTAACTCCAGTCATCAAGGACCACCGACAGGTCAGGTTTTAAGGATATCCCTGCTTCAGCACAGCTGGCTCAATTAGTGGCTCAGTCAAACACTGAGCCACTGATTGAACCTCCTGTGCTGAAGCAGCGATATCCCTAATACAGCACCTGTTGTGACCTTTGAGGACTGGAGTTGGCCAGTCAACGACTAAGCTACTGATTGAATCACCTTTGCTGACACAGGCATATCCTGAAAACCTGACCTGTTGGTTGCTCTTGGGGACTGGAGTTGGCCACGCCAGTTGCCATCCAAATAACATGAACAGTTGCCAAAAATCAAGTGACATCAGACACACTTGGAAATTGCGCTGAAACAAGAATCCGTGTTTTATACACATACAGTACACAATGGAAGTTTATCAGGACTCGCTTCACATCCTAGTATTGATTGAAATGGTTCATATTAGCCAGGCTCTCTGACACATATTCCTCTCTAGAGATGTACAAAGAATTACTTTGCATAGGTGAATCTGCTGAATTCTGGCATCTTCTAATCATCAACTTGCAAATGTAGCCAAATAGACCTAAGAATAAAATGCCTATAGGAAAAGACAATTAGGGACATATTGCTAAGCGTTCCTATGCCCTAAGACAGGGGGGCTCAACTCCAGCCCTCAAGACCATCCAACAGGTCAGGTTTCAGGATATCTCAGCTTCAGCACAGGTGGCTCAATCAGTGGCTCAGTTGGTCCAGCTTTTCCCTTAAAAGAAACATAAAGTATTTAATAAGCAGTGCAAACCTGTAGGAAATCTTCTAGTGTTAAGACACCCTCCAGCGCAGAAAGGTGTCTTACTGCACAGCACCACTTACTAATATGGGCGTAGTTAATATAGGAAACGCTGGAAGCCTCCTGCCTGTCTCACTATCACTGCTTGCTTAGGCCGAGTCCATGGTCCCTGCTGGCGTGCTGAGGCGCGCTGAGGCGCAGGGAAAGCGGGTGCTTTCCCTGGCCTTGCGGTTGCTTACCGCAAGCGCTCTCAGCAGCCATCAGGGGGCAGTTCGGGGGCGGTCCAGGGGCGGGCGCGTCACTGGCCGGGGGCGGGCCAGTGACGTCACGGAGCTGGTTTGCCCTCATTGGGTGAACCGCTCACGTGACCGGCCTGTCTCGCCGGCAAGCGGGGGAATTTTAAATTCCCCCAAGACCTGCGCTTCCGCAAGCGCGCAGAAGCGCAGGTGAGCCCCTACTAAAGCCGCTCTTATTGCGGCTGTAGGGGCTCAGTGCTGAGTGGGAGCGTGCGTCAGCACGCTTCCGCAAGCACGCAGGCAACATGTCAGGGGCCTAATTCTCTCTCACTATCACTGCTTGCTTATTCTCTCTCACTATCACTGCTTGCTTATCTCTATCGCTCACACTATCACTGCTTGCTTATTCCCTCTCACTATCACTGCTTGCTTATTCTCTCTCACTATCACTGCTTGCTTATTCTCTCTCTCTCACTCACTATCAATGCTTGCTTATTCTCTCTCACTATCACTGCTTGCTTATTCTCTCTCTCTCTCTCAATATCACTGCTTACTTATTCTCTCTCTCTCTCTCACTATCACTATCAATGCTTGCTTATTCTCTCTCTCATTATTACTGCTTGCTTATTCTCTCTCTCTCTCTCTCTCTCTCTCTCTCTCTCTCTCTCTCTCTCTCTCTCTCTCACTATCAATGCTTGCTTATTCTCTGTGTCTCTCACTATCACTGCTTGCTTATTTTCTCTCTCTCTCTCTCTCTCTCTCTCTCTCTCTCTCACTGCTTGCTTATTCTCTCTCACTATCACTGCTTGCCTATTCTCTCTCTCTCTCTCACTATCACTGCTGGCTTATTCTCTCTCTCTCACTATCACTGCTTGCTTATTCTCTCTCACACTATCACTGCTTGCTTATTCTCTCTCTCTCACTATCACTGCTTGCTTATTCTCTCTCTCTCTCACTATCACTGCTTGCCTATTCTTTCTCTCTCACTATCACTGCTTGTTTATTCTCTCTCTCTCACTATTACTGCTTGCCTATTATCTCTCTCTCACTTTCACTGCTTGCTTATTCTCTCTCTCACTATCACTGCTTGCTTATTCTCTCTCACACTATCACTGCTTGCTTATTCTCTCTCTCTCACTATCATTATCACTGCTTGCTTATTCTCTCTGTCTCACTATCACTGCTTGCTTATTCTCTCTCTCTCTCTCTCATACACACACACACACACACACACACACACACACACACACACACACACACACACACACACACACACACACACACACACACAGAGACTGCCTGCTTATTCTCTCTCTGTCACACTATCACTGCTTGCTTATTCTCTCTCTCACTATCACTGCTTGCTTATTATCTTTCTCTCTCTCTCTCTCTCTCTCTCTCTTTCTCTCTCTCTCTCTCTCACACACACACACACACACAGACACTATCACTGCTTGCTTACTAACTCTCTCTCACTATCACTGCTTGCTTATTCTCTCCTCTTTCTCCCTCCCTCTCCATCTCTCGACACCTTCAGGCTAAATTAAACTTCATTTGATTCTATTCTGTGTATAGATAGTTTCAGAAATAATTTCTCCCCCTAGAAAGGAGATATTCACAGTTGGTGATTTCTGGCAACATTTCATACTCTATCATTGCAAACGTTTCACCAGCTGCACGTCTTGGGTTTGCCAGACTTCCAAACTTGCACAAACATTTCCCCCATCTCTGTAATTGACCTTTTCACATTGTCTCTCCCTTAATACCTTGCTTTGTTACTCACCTGGTTCCCTTTGGTTCCTCTGAACAGGGACGTACAGATATACTGCCAGTTTATTAGCACAGTAAGTGATTATTTACTGTAACAATTCACAGGATAATTGCTACTGTATGCTTTCTCTATAGCAGGGGTCCTCATGAGCCACCAACAGGTCAGGTTTTAAGGATATCCCTGCTTCAGCACAGGGGGCTCAATCAGAGCCTCCTCTGCTGAAGCTGGGATATCCCTAATTCCTGACCTGTTGGTGGCCAATGAGGACTGGAGTTGGCCAGTCAATGACTGAACCACTGATTGAGCCACCTGTGCTGAAGCAGGGATATCCTTAAAATCTGACCTGCTGGTGACCCCTGAGGACTGGAGTTGGCCACCCCTGGTCTATAGCCTTGTCTTCTTTTTACTTCCCTATGACACGTCTAGGCACCTCAAATAAACAACAATAATAATAAAAGTATTTCCCCTAACAACTTTTCCACCACGTCGATATCAACTTCCAAGCAGCCGTGTGAGGTCTTCTGAATAAAAAGCAGTAGTACTGTCTTTAGTGAGTAAAACGGAGTGAGACTGTGTATAAACATGCAAGACTCACTGACAATTCATCTGTATGTGTCTTGTGGCAGAAAACAGGTTAACCAGTATCCCAATGCTCATTATCCTAGTACCTGAAAATGAGTCAAACAGCAGGCAGGTAAATGGCTATATAAAGCACATCTCCAGTATGAACAAATAATACATTGTTATGGAATTTGTAACAGCGCTTCCAGCGTATACATATCACCTCCATTTGAAAACACCACGTTGGTGAAACGGTATTTTTTGATGAGCTCTACACCTCGCTTCGTAAAGATATCAGCCTTTTGTTACCGACTGAAATGACACTTGTTTTTTAAATCTAGAGAGTGGCGTGATGAATACTTTATATTAGCCGGGGGTAAAAGGAGGACTCGTTTCAAACACTGCCCGTGTAACCAGAAGTCAGACGCTGATGAATTTCAACCCCCGAAGTTGCTGATATAGGAGGATTTCCCACTGCAGGGCTGTTGATTTATTATATGTAGAGAACATTAAAGCCGTAAATTATAACGGAAAACAACAGCCTCCTGTTTTGGCTTTTTCCGAAGCTGCCCTGCGTGTCTTCCCGAGCATCATAATGAACCATGTCCCTATCCCTCTGAACAACATGATCCATTAGCATCTCCGAAAGGCTGGCAACCCTGAATATGAATAAAATGTGCTTATAACGTCTGCTTCATGATTCAGCATTTCCGATGTAGGTAATTAAAGGATAGCCTGGGGGTGCTTGTGGTTTATGAGGTAATAACCATTTGCAGCGAAATCTGCACCATCGGTGAATGCTGCAATGATCCCAAAGTTAGGAGGAAATTCATGTCACTGCAGTTACTAGATTCAATCCCTCAATCTCACACATATCAACTCTCACGGATTGAGCGAGTCATGCATGTTCATTTTTAGCACCCAATGGTCTAATAGACATTTATGGAATCTCACTAATAATAATCAGAACGTTTGCATTCAAATGCATGCTGGTTTTTGTTCCTGCACCCCAAAATCTCTCTGATTTCCACCCTCAGAGACGGACATCTTTACAATCCAGAGACATAATGGACAATGTAGCACACCCAGTCTGCCATAATTAGCATTGTTTTCATAAGACATCAACATCATAATCCAATTACTGTGAGAGACATACTATTGCAATGCATTGTTTTCCATGACCTACAACGTAGCAATGCTTCACAAGTACAGTATGGCCCAAAGAGTTCCTGCTCTAAAGTTTAATCTGAGACGTAGAGGGTTATTCATTAATGGGCAATAGTGCCAATCCGGGCACACTGGGAGTTTCTGTGCAATAGTGCCAATCCGGGCACACTGGGAGTTTCTGTGCAATAGTGCCAATCTGGGCACACTGGGAGTTTCTGTGCAATAGTGCCAATCCGGGCACACTGGGAGTTTCTGTGCAATAGTGCCAATCCGGGCACACTGGGAGTTTCTGTGCAATAGTGCCAATCCGGGCACACTGGGAGTTTCTGTGCAATAGTGCCAATCCGGGCACACTGGGAGTTTCTGTGCAATAGTGCCAATCCGGGCACACTGGGAGTTTCTGTGCAATAGTGCCAATCCGGGCACACTGGGAGTTTCTGTGCAATAGTGCCAATCCGGGCACACTGGGAGTTTCTGTGCAATAGTGCCAATCTGGGCACACTGGGAGTTTCTGTGCAATAGTGCCAATCCGGGCACACTGGGAGTTTCTGTGCAATAGTGCGCTATTGCAGTTTAAGGAATAACCCCTGTAGGGAGATGATGTGACTTGCTTAAGGTCACTAGCAGACCTGACCCTGGGATTCGAACTGGCTTTAACTGATTCAAATACAATAATATTACTAATGAGCTACTGCTTCAGCCAAGTTTACACATACTGGGGGTTATGCACAAAGCAGTGATAAGTGTTTTAAGTGAGATAAATGCCTTATAGCACAATTTATGGTGCAATTTTTTTAGCAATGACTGTTTTGGTGATAAAAACCTTTTAAGCGCGATACTGCAGTGTTATCACTGCTTTGTCAATCGCGCTGCACGCAACATTGAGAGATAAAGGCATTTATCTCACTTAAAAACACTTATTACTGCTTTGTGCATAACCCCCACTGATACAAAGGATAATGTGTATCCACACACAACTTACTGTGAAACATTAAGTGATACTTAATACTCTGCTGATCCTAGGTATGTTTGAATCCCTTTATGCACGGGTTTTCCGAGTTCTGGGTCCCCTTCTTGTCTGTGAGTACAGTATATTTGAGATGTTCCGCGACACGGAGTTGTCTCCTTACTAGAGAAGTGCAAACTTTTCCCCTTTTTAAAAAGTTTGCCAAGTAAAAATCTTCTTAGAAAGAGAGAGAGACCTCTGAAACCTAGCAAATGTATCTCCTGCTGATCCATGCTACCCCTTTCACCGCACCACTTGAAGACTCCCTACAGAGGCGATCTCCACCCATTACTTCCTACTATAATTGAACCTACTGTGTGAAGAACTCTACTGCTGGTCCACTGAAAGGTATTAGCTGCTCTTCTTCAGGACAAGACTGCTAGTACAACTTTGAATTACAATCTATAGCAGGGATGGGCAACTCCAGTCCTCAAGGGTCACCAACAGGCAGGTTTTTTAGCATATCCCTGCTTCAGCATAGGTACTGATTGAGCCACCTGTCCTGAAGCAGGTACAACAAAATACTCTACCTGTTGGTTGCCCTTGAGGACTGGAGTTGCCCACCCCTGATCTATATTATTTGCAAATGTGGCCATATTTACCACAAATATTTCTCACATGGAAAGGCATTCAAGTTAGGTAATACTGGCCATAGCACTAGCTGCAAATGTCATTGAGAAAAATTGCCACAATGTCTGAAATTTAGTAAAACCACCACACACCTCTAACCATTCAAGTGCAAAAACCACTAATTGATTCCTGATTTTATTTGTGGTGTTGCTACGTTAGATTTAAAAAAAAAATCCCAAATCAAAGGGAAAAGTTAAACAGCATTAGGTATCTCCCACATGACTAATTGTAAATGCACACTTATGTGAATAGCACATTGTACACTGTTTACATTTAGCATTTAAATGTGTATCATTAGTATTAATAAAGGAGAAGGTAGGGGCCCTCACAAACACGGTGAAGAGGTGCTTAGAAAGCCCCAGTGAGTTGGGGTAAAGCAGATCCTCGGAAGAAAGGAGACGGCACACCGGTGGTCTTGGCAAAAAATGTTTTAGTAGTGCAAAAGTACGAATACGTTGATCCTTGTACTTTGACCCTAATAAAACATGCTTTTTGTCATCATTAGTATTAAAGCAGCAGTTAACGCTAAAAATCTTTATTTGTTTTTTATTACAGGATTGATGCAGGGGGTTCTCTGGAGCTGAACCCCATTAATTGCAGCTGCGGGGACCCCCTGCTTCCAGAGATACTTACCTCCGTACCGGCGCCGGTATCTCTGCAAGCAAAGAAACCGTGATCCTTAATCTAATGCCGGCGTTTAAATGTCCCGCGTCACACGGGCCAATAGGAAGCCGTGACGTCATCCGGTGCAGCTTCCTATTGGCGCGAGCGATCTGCACCTTTAAACTCTGCCGAGATACCGGCACCCCCTACGGAGCTAAGTATCTCTGGAAGCTACGGAGACCCCCTGCTTCAGACCTGTATAAAAAATAAATAAATATATATTTTTAAATTTAATCCTGCTCTAATGCCATGGAAGATCCATCAGCCTCTCCTGCTCATTATTGCCGATCCGCAGCTTTCAGTGCAGAAATGAGGCAAATAGTTGTACATGTTCTTATTGTCGGCTTTCTGCTGTTCCATTATTTCATTTCTTTAAGGTGCACAAACAGAGCACTTGAATCCTGAACAGCCATTGTGTGCACAAGTAATTTTATGCCGTGGAATGCAATCGCAAGGGATGCAACTACAAAGGGCAAACTTCCATGTAGTATAAAGAGAGGCGAGATTTGAATACAACGTTCTCCTGCTCCCTGATGATCAGTGTAATTGATTTGTGGGCTGCCACAGGGCTCTTGTTAACCTCATGTTTTTTTTTTTTTTCTCTTTACATTCCAAAAATATGTAAAAGCTTTGAAAAAAAAAAAAAAAAAAAGGTAATTGACTGGCAAACCTGTTGCTGTTTGATGGATATTTGAAGTGTTTTGACATCCCCCCTGGAGATGAGGATACTCTGTGCCCTAGTGTGAAGAAAGGTTAGGAAGGATTTTTGACATGTTGAAAGTGGATGTTAATTTGCTCCCAGCGATCCCAGTAGTAAGGAGATCAGGATGGGTTGAAGTATTTCACACAAGAAGAAACCAAGAACTTTGATGAACATTGGTGTCATTAGAAACATATTCCAGCTCCCCTGTTCGTTAAACTCTGAAGCCCTTTTCCCTGGGCTGGGCCAAATATTAGTCCAATGCATCGGAAAGCAGCTACATTGTTCTCCAGAATAAGGAAGAGAGAATACATTATGTTGCTTTCCCCCCCTCATTTGTAGTTATACAACATAAAAAAGCATGTCCTTACCTTGGCACACCTTTTACCTATTATAGGCCCGATTTCCCACTATTGTACATGTACATTCTGGTGCTGGAATTTCTTTTTAAATGCAGACATTATAAAGTTACAGTGGCGGCCGATCTGAGTCTTCAGCGGCCGCCACCGCAATGTGCGGGCAGACGCGGCTGGTTTGTTTTTTTGCCGATGCGTGCCGCGCGTCACTGATGCGCGGTCACGCGTGCCAGGGTGCGTGCGCGTGTGGCGCGCGTGCCAGGGTTCCCCAAAGGTGGTGGCGGGGTAAGGGGGGATGTGGAGGACCCGGAAAGCAGAGGGGGACCCGGAGAAGCAGAGGCGGAGGTCGCGAGGGGAGGGGAACGAGGGGAAGGATGCAGGGAAGATGCGGATGGAGCGCGGCCAAGTTCGGCGCCAGCCCGAAAAAAGCCACGGGACAAGACGGATAAATGTAAGACTGAAGCTGGCCGCAGCAGTATGGTAGGTCAAAAAAAAGTGACAAAAACCCTATTTGTACAGCAAATAAAAATACCCCTTGTGGTGCATTTTCGTGTATCAGGCAGGTCTGCAAACCTGTCTTTCCCCATTAACTCTTAGCAAACAATACTTCCACTGCAGCCAGGGATTCTGGGTAATGACATGCAAATGAGCACTCAAAGTGTGCCACTCTTTACTTCTTATCCATTTTAACATGGGTAACTTTTGTAATGTCTGGTTATACCCACTTACCAGCGTGATGTTGCATAGCCAACAACCAACCTCTCACTGATGGGACCCAAAAGATCGAAACAGCTGTCTGTGAGCAGGGTTACTGGCTGTACACTTCTGTACCCCAGGCTGTGCTGATAAGCTGTGCAATACGGCAGGCATACACACTTATATGGGTCCATGTCAAAATGGATGAGAAGTAAAGAGTGACAATGTGCTCATTTGCATATCATTACCCAGAATCCCTGGCTGCAGTGGAAGCACTATTTACTAAGCGATAATGGGTAAAGGTCGGGTTGCACACCTGTCTTACACATGCACTTCAAATCCCAAAAGTAATGTGAGATTTCTATCTTCTCTGTATAATAAAGGGCCCAAAGAATATTTTGAACTTCTATTTATTTATTTATACACTGCTGTACCTGGTATAATATGAAGCTTTAGTACCTTCTGTACCTTTTTGAATATATTGGTATTCTTTTAAACTATATCATTCCACTATATTGTTATATTTAATGCTTGCTCTGGCTACCTTTCTGCCATATTACATTGTTGTATTATACAGAAGAAGCACGACTTGTTGTACCCCGCACTGCGGACAAACAAGCAAATGTCTGCGTCCGTGGGGTCAGTGTCTGCCGCGATCGTGCTGCGGCATAGGGTGGTCCATGCTTCTCAATGCCACCCCCACAGCATTAATCCTTCAATGCTGTGACCACGGCGGTCACGTGACCATAGGCGGACGTGGTACCGAAGATGTTAAATCTTACTACGGTACATCTGTATATTTCTACCTTCTGCCAAGACGTGTACGCTTTACTTCTGCATTTCCATCTTCCACGGACCATGACACATATCTTTGGATTTACACCTGGCTCCTTGCCTCCTCTCCAAAGCCATATAAAAGACCACTTACAGTATCTCATTAAAAGGCTTTATTGTCTTGTAAAATGTCCCTTTTTATTCTCATTCTTCCCTTTGGTCTCACCCACACATACCACTATGATCTTCATACCATTGAATTCCCTGCACATATTAAAACGCCTATTGTTCCTTTCTACACTGTTATGGCTCAAAGTCTTGTCAGATGTCAGCTACTGTACTTTTCTTTTGATGTGTCCTCTAAACTACTCTACCAGTCTCTTTTCCATTCATATCCACTCTTTCAACTTGCTCCGGATATAAAGAACAGGCATGCAAGGATGGTCATCTAGATTTTGCTTTAAATGTTAGCTTACAAGAGGACGATAATGTCTCAAGTCAAGCTAAATTGGGCAACAATGACCAGTTGTGTTAGAAAAGCATCAGGTACAAATGGGAGCCACTTCAGATTTCTTTATATGAGATGCAGGAACATGTGGCAATACCGGATCTAGACCAAGCGTAACTAAATAAAGATACTCAATAACAACCCTGCATTGCAGTCAAGTTGAAGCAGAAATCCTGCTTTTCCTTTTTGTTTTATAGTTATAGGGTTGAAATAGGAAAAAGGGGGTTCAAGCGCAAATACCGTTATAAATATTCAAAGTGAACGCACTTGTGAAAACAAAAAGAAATATATTACATATGGGGGTAGTGCAGCTCCAGAAAAGGACTCAAACCGGCATCCAAAACAGGTGCACTGAAGCAAGGGATCAGGAGCTCAAGTACTCCCCAGATATGTGGAAAATAAGAGACACAAAATAGTACAATAGCGTATGGACCAACACTGTGATGGTAATTAAAAATATCTCACTCATAATTGGAAAGTTTAAACAGGCGTTGTGGTTATTCAGAATTATCAACTCATAGTGGATTTCTTTCCACTGCGTGTTGGTGGAAAATCCTCAGGAGCAGAATAAGATGATAAGGAAATTCCCATATGTGAACAGAACAGAGAGGACACAGGTAGTGTCGATTGTTTTATAAACAAAGAATAAAAAGTAACACACTTACATAAGTGCTAGAGGTGGAGGCATGTGGAACACCCTGTGTCAGCATGTGGATAAGGATCTTGTCTCTTGTTCCTGGAAGTGGTACCTGTGGTGGCCGTCCACAGGGAGTGCTGTCCAGGTACAGGTAGAAACCAGGCAGAACTTGGTCCAGGATCCTCAGAATTGTCTTCCACAACACTCTGGGGGTCTACAAACTCACCCTAAAGAGCTTCTCCAAGGGTTAATGTCATAAAACATTTTATGTGCACCTGGAGTCCCCCTGAGTGTTGTGGAAGACCATTCTGAGGATCCAGGACCAAGTTCTTCCTGGTTTCTACTTGTACCTGGACAGCATGTGAGATATTTTTAATTACCATCAGTGTTGGTCTATACATTATTGCACTATTTTGTGTCTCTTATTTTCCACATATATGAGGAGTATTTGCACTCCTAATCTCTTGCTTCAGTTTTAGGGTTGAAGCAGGGGGTTTCCGGAGCTGAATTGTGTTAATTTCAGCTGCGGGGACCTCCTGCTTCCAAAGATACTTACCTCCGTAGGGGGTGCCAGTAACAGCTCAGTCGGGGCTATGTGGGGCTATCGAAATTGCTAATTTAAAGCTCCCGTTTCACTTGTGCCAATAGGAAGCTGTGACATAATCTCTTGCGGCTTCCTATTGGTCTACGTGACGAGGAAATTTAAATCTGCAGAGCAGCTATCGGCACCCCGTACAGAGGTAAATATCTCTGGAAGTAGGGGGTCCCGGTGCTGAAATTAATGCAATTCAGATCAGGAGACCTCCTGCTTCCCACCTAGGGTAAACAATTTTTTTTTTGGGGGGGGGGGGAGAAGGGGCGAGCACCGCCTCCCTTAAGTTGCATTCACTAATATATTTCACCGCTAGCGTCTGGTTTTCAGTATATCCCTGCTTCAGCACTGGTAGCTCAATCCGAGGCTCAGTCAAGGACTGAGCCTCGGATTGAGCCACCTGTGCGGAATCTGGGACTGATTGAGCCACCTGTGCTGAAGCAGGGATATCCTGAAAACCTGACCTGTTACTAGCTCTTGAGGGCTAGAGTTGGCTAGCCCGGGTTTACATGTATCAGTAGGACTCAGGGGCTTATTGAAGTGAACGGGGGATTTCGGCCAAATCGACCACTTCCACAGATATATGAAGAAGCCCTTAAAGGGGCTTAATTATCCATTTCTTCTCTTCTTGTGTCGTCTGTCATGTTTTGCACTCGTTCCCAACTACATTACGGCTGCCGTCTAACAAATACACATTGTTCCCCACTAACTTTTTATCCGGCCCAATTAAATCCCTTTGAAAGTTGTTCCAATCCCTGAGACAACAAGTGTTAAATAAAACATGGTAGATTGCCCAATACCGTGCACATCCACTGCCTCATTTTACAATACAATATAATGTTTGTTTTTTTCTACAGTTGAAAAGACAATACAGCATCCTGAATCTCACAAGTGCAATATGCAGTGATATATTGTTTGTAATTAAGTTCTCGGTTAGAATTTAAAAGAAACAACAACACTTCTTCCAATGCTGCATTTGCTGACAGTATGAGAAAGAGACGGCTCGAATGGAGAGATTGTACTTGCCGGTTTAGCCCTGTGGCATCTCAGGCACGGCTGACACTGCACTGTGCTGTCAGGCTGCTAAAAAAGAAAATACCCAATGTAGAAAAAGAAGAGAGAGCGAGAGAAATCCTTTCCCCCTGTCAGTACGAAACAAAAAGGCTATCGATGGCACGCAAGTCTTGGCAAACCCCCCGCGGGGGGGGGGGGGAGGGCGGGGGAGCAGGCTCTCATTTGCTCTGCGGTATTTCATCTTCTCTTCCTGCTGACAAAACCTAAAACAACATAAAGATCTGAAAAAGAGTCTCTGATGAGCGAATACCACAGTTAGTAAATGTGCATTTCAGCTCTGCGCTCAGAGGGCTTTCTAAGTAATGAAAACCAATTAGAAAACGCTCAGAAGCTACAATGAGAGAGAACTGTGCAATCTTCTCCCGAGACAGACTAATAGGTTTTTTTTTTTTTAATAATGGATCGGTTTGCTTTCTGTTGTGCCTGAGTGGGCACCAAGACTTATTTCACTTGCAGCACATCTCGGTGGAAAATGAGAGTTAATTATTACTAGATGAACATGAAGTTAGTTTAAAGGTAGTGCCACCTCAAGTTTTTTTCTTATGAGCCTCCTATTGAAAAGGCGAAGCTGTAGAATGACCTACCCCATTGGATAAGCACCTTTCACATAACCAAACATTTCATCTCTCGTTGCACAGGCCTTCGTAAAGCAGCAACGAGCCCCCAAATACCTTGTTGGACCTGAATCGAGCCGGGGAGTTCTCTGGAGCTGAACTGTGTTTTGTTGGTTTTTAAGATGACGTTGGCAGTCAACCAATAGGAAGCTTCCCCTGTCATCCGTTGTGGCTTCCTATTGGTCTGTGGTTTGGTGTCCATTTTGTTAACCTGAAAACTGTAAGTAGGTCAGGAACTAGGGGGTCACCAGAGCAGAAAATAAAGCAATTCAGTTCTAGGGGATCCCTGGTTGGAGCCCCTGTTAGAACGTAAACCTCCTCCTCCTCACCCTAAAAAAACATATTAGCTGGGATTGCAGCTTAAAGTTGGCAATACAGATGGAGTTAAGAAGTTACTGGATATATATAACAACTTTCAATATATTTTAATGATTAACAGCTTTCCCTACCTTTTTTCCTTCTGTTCCCCAATAAAATGTTGACATTATATATATATATATATATATATATATATATATATATATATATACATACATACATACATACATACATACACACACACACACACACACACACACACACACACACAGTGGTCGACAAATCACTCAAAAAATCTGCTCGCCGAATTAAAAAAAATCAACTCGCCACGATGTTAAATCCATCATTACGTTGCGCACGAACAGGCCGGTTCGTGTGTGTAACATTCACAGGCCACGCAGCTGAGAGATCTTCAGAGGACTCCAATCCATTGCCGGTTCCCTTGTTCTACGTTCGAGTGAATATCCTGATAACCACGGATCGTCTATATCCAGTTAGCGACATCAGAGACAAGTAAAGACAAGCAAAGACGCCGGATGGTGGTGATTTATTCACGATACGCTTTTAACCTCCTTATCCTTGTGAGTGCGATTCTTTCCCCCCCTCCCCCCTCCATTTCCTTTATTAAATATACAGTTACACACTATGGGGCGTGCACTCTCTTTTCTCTCTCCTCTAAAGATTCTATAGGATGTGGTTAATCCTTTCGAGAGCAGCCGGAGACCCCCTGTATTCAAGCTTACATATCTTTGACGGACTTCACCTTTAAAGGACTGGTTTTTCTCCTCTTTATTTATTTTTATATATTTTTATACCTTTTTTAAAAATTTTATAACATGCTTATATATTTTTTGCATATATATTATTGCGTCAACTAAGTATTTAATTGATTATATGTGTATTAATTGTTATTCATCACATTTTTGTACGCAGGCACTGATATTAATTTATACTATATACAATATTTATCATTGCATATATGCCCTTTGAGGCGCTGCTTTTTTCTGTTTGTTAACATATACATATATATATACATATATATATATACATATACATATATATACATATATATATATAATGTTACATTTTTATTGGGGAACAGAAGGAAAAAAGGTAGGGAAAGCTGTTAATCAATAAAATATATTGAGAGTTGTTTTTTAACACCAGCAACTTAACCCAACAAATATATGTGGTCATTGTATTACACGGAAATTATATAGGTCAACCATTCAGGGGAAGGGAGGGGGAGAGGGGACATACATGAGGGATTGAACACAACAACTAACGGGGGCAGGGGGGAAAGGGAAACTTATCATGACATTCTTAGAATTACATCTCAGCACCCAGTCCTATTCCCAACTCCCAAATCTCTCCTCCACCTAGATCTTTCTAAATCCCCCTATTTTTAAAGCAATGCCAGCTCTGGATCAAGCCCCGCGTCACCCTCTTGTGTCAGCCGTGGTTCCCACACGAGCAAATGTATGTGATTTTTCAGGTAGATATGCTGTGATCCGCTCCCTTTTCAGGATATGCCGCATCCTGCGTTTGATAGATAGTAATCCTGGGCAAGTCTGTTTGTTCCAACACGCAGTGATAGAGCATGTAGCGGCCAGCAAAATATGCAATATTAGTTTGTATCGCTGTTTGGGTATGTTAGGAGGGGGTCTGCCCAATAGTGCAAGCCACGGATCAGGGACCATCGTCGTGTCTCCTAAGGAGTTGATGAGGTCAAATATTTGCCGCCAGACAAGGGTTAGAACTGGACAGGACCACCAGATATGGCAAAAGGGATCCTCTCTGTCCATAACCACAGAAACATAGGTGGGATATATTGCTATTGAAGGCATGCAGTCGTATTGGTGTGAGGTACCAGCGACACAACATCTTATATGTACTCTCCTTTATGGTGGTACATATGGAACTGGAAGCAGCTGCCTCACATATATCGGACCAGACATCAATCTCCAGGACTTCCCCTATCTCCTCTTCCCACCACAGTCTTTATATTAAAATTGACATCCAACAGGAGCTGATAAATGGTTGAGTACTGGATATATTTTAAGTTACAACTGAATAATTTCTCTATTCGCGTAAAGTTATCCCAATTTACAGGCCACTGTCATATCTACCCAGTTGCATTTGTGAAGTGCTTACTACACAGCTTCAGCAATGTCCGTCTTATGAAACCGTAGAAAAGAAAAGTTAGAATAGAAACAAGAAAAAAAAATTGCACCTAATAAGATGTGCCATCGTAACTTAGATCTGCCAGAAGTTTCAATCAAATCAGTACAACTTCCATCTTGGAATTAGTTTTTTGATTTTTTAAGTGATAAAAAAAAAATGGTACATCTCATCGACCGTATTCTTCATTCGAAACAATAAATGTATTACTTTCCAACTTATATTAAAAGTTTAGACAATCTTCTTGAACCGTTTCTGACATTAAATATTTAACCACAGTAACACACAACAATGTACATTCGAATACTGTAGATACATCCATGAAGATGTACATTCATGCTCAGACTCCATTAGTAGTTTTTGGGATGTTGATATACTTACAGTATACATTTTCCACTTCGGCCTTTTTAATTCCTCCTTTTTAAATTATTTTTAGCAATACATTTTTTTCAAACATTTTTCTTTCTTTCTTTAATTTCTTGAGATGATGTTCATGATCTATCTATACTGGTTAATATATATAAAATGCAGAGGTTTACAACTTCGTTGTCAATTTGTGCAGCAAGGAGTTCAGCATCGTGGCACTCTCTCTCTCTCAATCTCTCTCTCTCTCTGGTAAGAACTTGTAATGGTGTTTCCCCAACTCGATGGGAGATTTGGCCATTACTAGTCGTGTGGTGCATGATACCTGCTTGTAACAGGAGGACTGGGTCGTCCGCCGATGATAGTGGGGACACAGGACTAGGCTTCTGGGGTTCATAAGCTACATATCTCTTTAGCAGTGCAGCGCCTCCATCTGACGTAGGCTCCAGGAAACTGAAGGTGATCTCTCATGGTAGAACAATTAGCTCTCCCGCCCCCCCCCCCAGTAAGGTCACGCACCAGGCAGGAGGTATAACAACAGGAAAGGTTTATTATCTCTTCTGTACAGCACAGTAACAAGGCAGGTTTCTGCTCAATGCAGTAACTGTCAGCTACCACTGAAGGATGGTCACTGGACGTCATTCCAGGCCAAGGGCACCCGCAGCCATCCTAGCTCTTCCCTGCCTCCCTAGCAGAGACAGAGGTATGGTCCACACTCACTCTCCCCCAGAGGTAAGAGGACTAGAAAAGGCCCAATAATCAGCCTCTCCACTGTGTGACCTGCCTTCCTCAAGTGGGAAAAGCACTCCCGAATTTGGGGTGGCACTGCCCTTAAGTACAGCCAGGAGGAGGGCACTAGGTCTGTCTTATGATTGGGGATGCCCAGGCCTGATGTCACCACCTACTGCAGTCATTCAAGTGCAGCTCCTAGGAGGGGGAAAACCTCATATCAACTACTTGCAAGGTCTGCATTCTACCAGTACAAGGGCAGAATAGTAGCCATAGGTGGCCTGGCTTAAAACTCTAAATAATATGATGTTCTCTCCTGCTTTCCCTTTTGAGAGAATAAGAACATCACGCCGCCTTCATCTGAGGTAGAGAGAAGAGACGCGCCTGGTGGCAGCACTGTTGTTGCCTGAAGAGTGAACACTGGTCCTTAGCCCGTACACAAAGACAATAACTTGTGAGGGATGGGGGGAGGCAGTCCCTGATTGCAACTACGTCCTCGGCGTGAGTCCTGGTCACTGGAAACCATAATAATATAATCAATTCATTGAGTATACTTATTACTGAAAATGTGAAATGTAAAAAAAAAAAATGGCAGAAATTGTATTTAGCTTATTGTATTTCGCTGATGGATAGAGAACATACTACAATTTTTCCAAATTCAGAATGTTTAGAATATTGATTATAGAATTTGTTTTCTTGCTCAAAGCTATGGTTAGAACGCGGCTTGTGATGTTTCAGATAAAACAGGACACTCACAAATAATGAAAGCAATGGTTACTCGCTCATTCCATCGCGGTATAAAAATATAGCGTCTTCCTAGTAATATGTTTTATATGTACACACAAGGCAAAACAGAAGAAAAAAACCAGACCATGGATCAAAAGCGTTTCATCAGGGATTTTCTGACACTCATGACACAATTCTGCCTGAACTATTAGTCTAACTTTTCCTGTACTGTGGCTTGTGTGTATATTAATAACATATGTATAGGATCTTTCAATACCAACCGCAGGTGTGTAATTTCTAATTAGATTTAGAGACAATCGCCACTGAAAGACAATGATATTGGTGTGACTGAACCCATGGGTATATTATATACCGTAAATAAGTTCAGATTTTGGACAATTTTTAATAAGCAGTGCTAAGACATAAAGCAGATTACAGAATAATGGACAGTGAGATGCCATATACAGGGGTCTCCAAACTAAGTCCTCAAGAGCCGCTGACTGAGCCACCTGTGTTGAAACAGGGATATCCATTAAAGCCGGCCTGTTGGCGACTCTTGAGGACGGAGTTTGGAGACCCCTGCCATATGACAATGTTGATAGGGACCTTTGAGTGTCTCTTCTTTATTCAAAATCTCAAAACACACTATTACTATTACACTATCAAAACACACTATTACTCCTTTTTTTTTTAAAGAATATGTTTGCGAATTTAAAAATATCCGAACCTATGACAACCCTACTGTACAGATTTCCATTAGAAATGCAGCTTCTAGAACATCTCATCAATATAATCTACAGATGATTCACAGTCATCAAGCATCACCTGCTCCTATTTAATGCACTGTTTCATCCATGCCAAGTCTGGATGAATTGCTAGGTTGGGTAATCATGGTCTTACAAAGCATGGAGACTTTGTACCGGGATGGTGTTCAAAAATCTATAGTTTTCTATAAACACTGGAAACTCTCCTTTTTCCCCCCCATGGTCATAGCTAATGACTCATTAACCTTGATTTCCTGAAGCTGTGTTCACAGAACACAAATATCATACATGGACATTTTTTATTCGTGTTGTCATAGAAACAGTAATGACAATTTGTCAGAATCGTGCCTAATGTATTCTTACCTTCCAGCATTACGCATCAGCCTTGTATCACCAAGGGCAATATGGTCCCATATTAATGGGAACAAAGCATAGAGTTTTATTCTTCAATAAGAACCTTCATTTTCCCAGTCAGACAAACATTTTCTTTTTCCTTGCTGATTTTCAGATCCCTCCTGTTCTTTTATGCGATGGATTTTTACTTTGAACATTTTTTCCTATATATAATCATCAAGGTTTATGAAAGAGGTCCCTTAGAGAGCTGGGTCAGCGTAAAACCATGTGTCGTTCGATCGAGCAAGGTGAATAGCACATTTTAAACAATCATCTTGTATAGGTCGCTAGTTAAGTTGGACACAGTTGGGACTAGCGACCATTTCTACTTAAAGACAGCTCTAGGGGTGTAAGTATATGCCAGAGACAAAGAAGCAAACATCTCATTTGAATTTCCAATATTTAGGTTTTATATTGCCTTATAGTCCATCTTAGAATAAGTTATATTTGAAGTGTGAGGGACATTGAATAGAGGCTATTTGCCATAGAATTTCCTAGCTAAAGTCCAACTGTGTCTTTTCATAGGAGTTGACGTAGGGGCAAAAGTTCAGCCTTTCAGTTTTCTACAGCTAACGGTTTCTTTCTTTGGTTTGTTTTGGGACATTTGGACAAACTGAACTTGGATAGCTGCATTTGTTGTACGTACAGTAGCACATTCATAGCCAATGTCACTAATGAAGGAACTCTCCAAGAGGTTCCTATATACCCCACTTACTTGGAGACCTCATGCAGGGCACAAATCCTTTGTGTAATAAATTGTCCAAGAAAGTCTATTATTCAGTTACCAGAAATAGATACAGATATATGGCTTAGAGAGTAAAGGTTACCAGTGCAGAGTTATAATAGCTGTCACTTCAATCATACGTGTTTACCGAATCATTTTATTCTGCAAAACAATTCAATATTACATGCTCAATGGAAGATACACCCCTAGCACTGTGTATGGCTCTGACTTCATTAACAGGTTAGAAAAATAAACAGTAGTGTTCTATACAGGTAAACTTATGCAGCCAGGTATCCTCTTGGCTACTAATTTGCCCTGCCTAACACATAAGCCGTGGTACCAGTGCAGTCAGAGTTAGGGTTAATCTGGGTTTCACTGCAGTTTACATCTCCCTTGAGTGACGGAGGGGGTGCTAAGGCCTGTGTAGTGCCCTATCAGGGGCTCAGACATAGGACCCCCCCCCTTGGGTACAAAAGGAGCTGCAGAGCCTACATTTTGTTGTGGAGTGTGGAGCCAGGGCTCTGGCCACCTTCCTTCCCCTCCCGCAGGGGAGTGGGACACTACCCCTTATTCCACCAGGGAATAGGGGAGCTAAGGATAGACTTTTGGGTCCTCAAGACCCTTGGGTTGATTCCAGGGACCAGAGAGAGAGAACAGAGTGCACAAGTCGGTATGCTGTATGAAGAATAAAGAACCATCCTTTGTTTTATTCTCCTGGCTGAGACTGCAGATTATCAGGAGGAGTGCAAGAGGGGTTTCCTGCAGGAACTGCACCAGGCTCTGCTGGGGCCTGCTAGAAATGGAGGCGGCGCACCGAATGAAGAGTTGTGAATATTCCTAAAGCCTGTCCTGTTCGTCCCCACTACCACCGGCGGACACTGAAAGCCTAGCAGGTGAGCAGCACAAAAACACCAGGTAATAGTGAAATCTCCCAGAGGGTGGGGGAACACCTGTAACACATATAACTGCAGCCTAAATGAAAGGGTTTTACCATAGACACATGTGCTGTACACTATTTACATGAAGATGGGGTAATTTCTATTGACATTTACAGATGGCTGCAGATTTAATAAGCACTTCTACAATAGGGATCCCTATGTGTTATCCTTATGATGTGCTATTAGTAGTCCCTGGCAAGTGCCTAGGGTATGGGGTGGCCAACTCCAGTCCTCAAGGGCCATCAACAGGTCAGGTTTTAAGGATATCCCTGCATCAGAACAGGTGGCTCAACCAGCGGTTCACTCTCTATTTTGTGCGAGGGGAAAACACTGCCATGTGATATTTCCGTCTGTAACAAAATACGTGCTACCTTCACGCAGGTTTTCAGCTCGATGGACAGATTAAACGACGAAGCTTGTTTTTCATATTTAATGTTGTCTAATCGACAGAGCACATTCACTGTCACAGCTGGAATAGGGGCAGCATAAAACCGTCCCACCTCTGATTATCTCCCAGGGAAATCGGCAAAACCGATGATTTACTCATCCTTATAGCTGTCACCACTGGTTAATAACGTGGAGAGTAGCAGTGTGGAACATGTAACAGCTGTTTCTAAATCTGTTAAATAAAGAACAAATTAGGATACTCTGCCCCTGTCTGCGGGACTCTAGGTTTACAATTTCTGCCCCCTTTGCTTCTGTGATACATTTTTCTCACTCTTTGCATCTTTGCTCAACAGGTTATATTATATGGTGTAAAAAATAATGTCACGTGGACACGTTTTGCTTTGCCCAGCCAGGGAAATAACAGCATGGCAGCATTACAAATATAGAAATGGGTATTTAGAAAGGGACTCCTGCTCAGTTAAATAAATGAAGGTGCAGAGAATGTCATGGTGCATGCAGGTATATTCAGTAGTTGGGGAGGCACAAAAGGGCCAGCACTAAGGTCGCACTCGCGACGTTAATTATTTCAAACGTCAATTTTCTTTTCATATTCATAGAATAAGTGGGCACAGAAAAAACAAACAAAACACACTTATTAAAATATAGTCTTAGTCTGGTCTGAGCTAGAAATTAAGTTTACGTAACATTTGGACCTAGATAAGCATCAGTATACGCTAAGTAGCTCAAAAGAGAATATCAGTTTAGGTCATAATACAGACGAGACCATGAGTATTCTAAAGCTTGCCTTAAACTAGCCCGGTTACATTCTGGGTATGTGCTGGGTGTAACCTGGCTAGTTTAAGGCAAGTTTAAGGCATTTCTGCATTGACTAATGACCCATCGGATTAACACAGCAGGGGTCCCTGGCAGTCCCATTCAGTTTGAATGGGACTGCCAGGGACCCCCGCTGTTAATCTGATGGGCCATTAATCAATGCAGAAATGCTGGGTCTAGTTTAAGGCAAATTTAAGGCATGTATCCAGCATGTACCTGGGTCTTTTTGGCGATTGCCACTGGTTTGTGTTAGAATAACCGTGGGCACTACAGTATATTAAAATACCCGTCACGAGTGCAACCTGCAGTGCTTGCCCTTTTTGTGCCTCCCCTGCTACCAAATATAGAAAGGTGCAGCTTCGGCTCACCCATTCTATGTACCTTTTTTCTCTTGTTGCTGTAAAACTTTACCCTGGGTTATTATATTTGAATTAAAAGTAGCCAGACAGTGCGAGAAAGCAGCGAGGAAATTCAGCAGGACACTAGGTTACACAAATAGTGTATTACCACGAGAGAAGGTTGTAGTGCCACTATTGGCCATTGCTGTGACCTCACCAAAATTACTGTGATCAAAATAGGAATATTAATCTTCAGTGTTTGTTTGCTTACAGTGTGGAGATACAGTAAGTAAACACATATTGCAGTTCTGGGAAAATACATATAAATAACCGTGAAAACACCTCACCCATTGTCGCTATGGTACGGCATGAAATTGCAATCATTAAACTGCAATATCACCTCTTGCAGAACTCTAGCAATTGTTTCATTGCCTATTGCTTGTGCTTTATAGCCTGCTCAGATTACAAACTGAACACAAAATGTAAATGCATTTGGCATGTGAACCAAATGGTCCTTTATTTATTCTGCATGAAGATAACATTGGCTTGTTGGCAGTTGGTGCATACTCTCACCTAGAACAATAAAGTGATTGCATATGACAGCGTTGATCTTTGGGCATTTCATGGTTTCATTCCATGCCTCTTTTGTCTACATTCTATCTCTCAATTTCCTCTCACATTACTGCACTCTTTGCCAATGTCTATGAAATCTGGGCCTTCTGACGAAGAGTGTTATTTGCTCAAAAGGTGCAAATGGGACACCTCGGGCTGTAAACCAGAAAGATTTCATACGATTATGTCAGAGGCCAAAGTTCCAACAGACCCTCTTACTTTGCTTCCAGTGAACGACAAGGATGAATAATATTCTAATATTGCTCTTTGAAGCACTGGTTCTCCAAGATTCCCACAGGAACTCACACTTTAACTGTGAGAAGAGCAAGATTAAAGGGAGTTGAGCTACATCTGGACACATGTTGTTCCTTTTCCATGTGCACCTTGAGAGGTACAGAGAGGAGGGAGCAGCAGAAGGCAGCACATGTATTTTTCCGGCCAACTTTAGCTGAGTTCTACAGAAATACTATAGTACAGCATGTCAACAACTGCTATTTATAAATACATTGACCACATGCTTCCGGCTCTGTTCCAGGTTCTAAAAAAAGGTAATTTGTCCCTTTGTTAGCACCCTTCCTTTCAGCAGAAAATAGTTTGTCAAGCATTAACAAAAAGGAGTAAGAGACATAATGATATGAGGAGAGCAAATGAGAGGTGGACAAGAATGGATGAAGATGAAGAAGGGACCTGGCATAAGAAGAGCGTTCATGGGATGGCATGTTGGGAATAGCGAAGGGCAATAGAACTGGAAAGCCATTCAGTAAGGTGTGGGGTTGTGTGAAGAAAACAAGCTCTAGGTAACGGTTAGGGCTGGGACCCGCTGCGCCCGGTGGCGCGGGCGGCCACGTGAGCGCAACTCACTATTGCTGTTTAGCCTCACGATCCGGACCCAGTCCCTCCTCACTGCCAACTGACTACTTACTGTGACGCGTCAGCCAGCACGGGATACCAGAGAATTGTGTTCCCGTGCGGCGACGCGTCACGTGGTACGGAAGTCGTCCAATGGGGAGGAGGGGAGGGAAGGAGTAGACGGGAGGCGCCTTGGGCGGGGAGCAGGGAAGGAGCTGCGGGTTAAAGTGTGTGTGTGTATATGTATGTATGTGTGTGTATGTATGTGTATATGTGTGTGTGTGTGTGTATGTATGTATGTGTGTGTGTATGTATGTGTGTGGGGGGGTGGACGGCACCACGATCAGATCCCGCCCCCCTCCCTCCTACTCCCGCCCCCCTCCCTCCCGCTCTGGCTCCCGCTCCCGGCTCCCTACAGACTGCATATCGCGGTCTGTGTCTGTCAGCGCCCCGCCTGTCTGCATTCGGGCGCGCTGACTGAGGTAGCGGGGCCTTAGCCTTACATTATGGGGAAGGTAGAATTATTAGGAGAACTGAAAAGAGTTAGTCCATGAAGTGGGAAACTATTGTAACAAAGGAAATGGGACAATGACTCAAAGAAACATAAGGATTTTTTTTTGCATACATAGTGTGTGAATGAATCTGGGAAAGAAGAACAAAAAGCTACTAGCCAAAAAAATAAATCGCTTCTAATGTACCAGCTATTGGCGTCTTTACATAGGTGTTTCCCATGAGACCTGGAGGAACTCAGAGTTGCCCTAGGCTCTAACAGATAGCATCTTTATAACGGCCATGTCATAAACACAATTCAAATTAGGTCAACATCTTTCTGCAAAGAACATAACATCTTAAATCTTCAAGACAAAACAGTGCATTTTTTTCAGAGTGAGAAGGAAATATTAATGTAACAGATAGCAGGAACATTAGAACAGGCAGCGCTGCATATTAATCTGCCATCACTGAGCAAAGCTCTGTGCTCTGCCACAGACTGCCAGAGGCAACTGTTTTGCTCACGGAAATGACATTAGCACTAATGATAATGATGATAAGGAGCTGGCAAATAGATACGGACAATTTGGTTTGAAATCTTGCTCCGATGGCATCACCTCCTACCTCAGCCTCGTCCATATAAACCAGTGTCTACGTGACAAAACACGATGAAGTCTTCGAAGACGCGGATCTCAATATGTGACGTAATCCCACCGGATTACAATTTGAAAATGAAATACAGATAAAATACAGAGAAATTACTATGACGTGAAACTGTTTAAAAAAATCATGTACAGTATACACAGTTTCTAAAAACCTAAAGCCTTTCTAACTCACTGCCCAACACCTCCGGAATACCCTTCCCCTCAATATCCGGCTGACGCCCTATCTCTGCACCTTTAAGGCCCATGTTGAAACTTACCTCTTTAATGAAGCATATTGGTAGCTCTGTGGCTGATACTATACTGTACATGTAATATGCATTGACCTTGGCCCCTTGCAGACGCACTTACCAGAACACCCTCCTGCTGTCTCTGTACATTCCTCCTACTTACCCATTAGATTGTGAGCTCTTCGGGACAGGGACTATTTCCTTTTGTTTCATGCCTGAAGCGCTTATTCCAAATATGTTACATGTATTGTAAAGTGCTATGTACCTGGATGACATTTTATAAATACAAATATACATACAATACATACTGTACAAGTGTGTGTTTCATGACTGTTAACAAATGGGTGAAAAAGATTATAGTACTTTAAGGGGTTGGATGATTTAAATGTGGCTGCCCCTAATCTAATAGTAACAGTGTGTTGGAGTTTTTTTTTTTTTTTGTAATTTGAAATATAATACGCATGTATATTTTCCTTTATTTAAAACCAACCAGGTATGTAGCGGTTCCTTAGATATATAACCAATATAGTAGAAATATGGATAAGTGCATCAAATATAAAAGTAAACACCATAAACCACAATTTAAATGGCATAGTATGTTGGGAGACTTGCACAGACAGTAGGAAAACATAACTGTATTAGTTTCTACGACCAGATCAAACAGAACCTTATGTATGTCTGCAGTAGGTGGGGTAGTGGTGGGTATTGAAATATAGGACATTCATTATTGAATAATCCATCCTTTAGCAACTTTATCAAAAGTAAACTATATTTTTTTCCAATATCACAAGTAACTAAGGCACAAGGTTAATGCTTTTTAAATAAAGAAGTGAATACATGTTAATAATAATAACTTTATTTCATATAGGGCACAGTACAGAGGAATGCTACAGATGCAGTACCTGCCCAGATGAGTTTACAATCTATGTTTTTAGTGCCTGAAGCACAGGGAGATTAAGTGACTTGCCCAAGGTCACAAGTAGCTGACACCGGGAATTGAACCAGGTTTCCCTGCTTCATACTCAGTGTCATTGTTCACAGAGTCAGTGCTCTTATTCACTGAGCCACCCTTCTTACATGCCGCTCCTTCTCTTATGGGAAGAAGAGTGAAACCACCTTTGCACACCATTCTAGTATGACTCAAATGACTCCTTCCCTAGCCACATAAACACTCCATTTTATAACTGCGTAAATCACTTGCTAATGGCAACTGAGCTCAATGCAAACTGGTGTTAGGTTAAATTACTGCACGTTGTTTTGGTTAAGCTTTTACCAACACTATGACCAGTATTAGTCCTGATTGTTTGGTTCACCCAGTAATTGAAAGAAATTGCCATTCCAAATGTTTCAGATTGCTGCTGAAGTGCAATTCGTCCATTTACTGAGTTTACCGTGTACCACTGAGAAATAAATGAACTCCTTTGCCGTTTACTTTTAGATAGCGACCGGGACCTATATGGTTAAAAATGTATCTAAAATGACATTTATGCATCACTACATTATTGTTACTACTTTATATTTACTAAACAAGGGAAGGTGTTTTTGTGATTAAAGTCAAGATTCGCTATGCTCTGTTTAATCAGTGCAAATAACGTAACGTTACCGTGAACTGGAATAGGCGTTGTTTGGGCAGGGGTTAGTATTCACTAAAAAAATGATATGCAATGATAACTGCCATCTTTAAGCTCATTAACATAGGGTTAACTGTCACATTATTTTAGGATAATGCAGCGTTACCATCAAATGATAGTTAAGCCCTGATGTTACTCCTATCCAGACCCTGAAATGGGGCTTTGCTGCAGTGAAGAGAACGAGGAGAGGAACGGGAAATAACGTTGGGAAATAATGCTATGTTACTTAAATCGTATCTAGAGACGGGCAAAACTGTCAAAATGCGTTTTGCGGAATTTCCTCGGGCTTTCCATTCATAATCCGTTCCACGGTGTTAAATCCGACGGAATGTTCCAGTTTCAATTAAGGCAGAATCCTAAAAAGAAAACACCATTGGATACAATACGCCGGGGAATTTTACCAATCCAATCCGTGGATTCTGCAATCCGCTGGGGGATTTTATCAATCCAATCCGTGGATTCTGCAATCCGTTGGTGGATTTGAAGAACGCAAATGGCCAATTCAGAAATCCACGAATCTGCGGATTGCACTCTTAAAATCCACCAGTGAAATTGCAGAAGCCACGGATTGGAATGTCAGTGACAAAAAAAAAGTCAAAAAAGACGAATCGCCCTTTTTGAAACTGATCCGTGGAAATCCGCGGACCAAAGGAAACTGACGATTAAACCCTAACCGTAACATTACTCCCATTCAGACATTTTAATAGCGCTATTTCAGGGTCTGGATGGGAGTAACACCAAGTTTATGTCTACCTTGGCGTGGTTGCAGGCCTGAAATTTTTTGGCCAAAGGAATGGACTAAATTTCTACTTATGAGAAGGAAAGATATAGAAAATATTTACAGCTCAACCCCCTTATAACGCTGTGCTTGGGGTCCAAAGAATCACATCGTGTTATAAGCGGATTGCGTTAGAAATAATGTACAATTGTATGCATTGTACAATTAAGTATTTAAAGATGCCAATAATCGTGTTGTGAAGTCTTCATAAATACAGAACTTGGGAGCCATGCTTGCACCGCGCTATAATGGGGTTGAGCTTTAGTAATAAATAATTTATCATACTGGATGCGCATTTCGGGTGTCTTTGTTTGTTGTCGAACGCTAAGTTCAGTATGACTTAAATAACGGAACGTTATTTCCCTATGTTAATCTTATCGGAGTTTAGTTAATAGGGTGTGGTGATGATAATGACTAATTTCCATATCATTTTCACCAATGCCCATTAAAGCTGCAGACCCAGCAATATCCTACGTGTATGTGTTTTTTTTTAATAAATCAGTTCTGTATTATGCGAAAATACTTGTAGTATTTTTTTAAAAACAACTCTGAATGAGATTTCAAATGTATTATAATGTAACAAGCATTTTTTGTTTTTAAATAGCCTAACAGAGTTTAGTGAGTCAGAATGTTTTCATAGGAGAGCAACGTTATCATAGCTTAACCCCCTATTCACTGCTATTCAAGTCAGTGACACTTAAAGCAGGCTCACGCTCCCATGCCTCTTATTGGCAAATAGTGAATCCCAACCACAGAATCAAACCACTCTTACAGATACACAGACTTGTTCTTGAAATTTTCGGCCGGATTTATGAATCAAATATTACTTTGTGTCGTTCTCATTCTTATTAACTTGATGGCCTTTTTAGTACATTTGCTGCGGAGCCGTCTTTCACTCGCTCGGGACGATTTCAGCCACATCCAAAGGAATGGAGGTTAAATGTTTCCAAGCAAGGAGAAAAAAAAATATTTCACAGCATATTGTGATATTGTGCTATGCAGGGAATTCAAGATATATTAATCCAGGGGTGGGCAACTCCAGTCCTCAAGGGCCGCCAACAGGTCAGGTTTAAGGATACCCCTGCTTCAACAGAGGGGACTCAATCAGGGGCTCAGTCGTTGACTGGCCAACTCCAGTCCTCAAGTGCCAACAACAGGTCAGGTATTAGGGATATCCCTGCTTAAGTCTTTGAGCCACTGATTGAGCCACCTATGCTGAATCAGCGATATCCTGCCCCAAAAACCTGACCTGTTGTTGGCCCTTGAGGACTGGAGTTGCCCACCCCTGTATAAAAGATTTAAACCCCACTGCTTGCACATAAGGTGTAACAACTTGCTAAGAATCCAGTCACCATCACTAAAAAAAAAAACTCCGCGTGAGAAACGGTTATGAAAAGGGGTAGAAGCCTTTGCTCTGCTACTTCTAATTCCTTCATCTCTATGTGTGACTACTGATAAGCAGTCCTCAGCATCATGTGCAAATGTAATGTGAGTGACAGTTTACCAGTTACCTACTGCTGTGCCTTGTATGACATTAACCTCATGAGATTATCAACTGCTTGGAGCTTGTAGCTCTAAATCCCAGCCACCCCCCTCCCCCCCCCCCAGGATAGTGACGGGGATGTAAATGTGTCTGCATTGATAACTCATGGGCAGAATATATCCAGATTGTTGATCCCTTCACTGCCAAACTGGCCCGCAAAGCAAGTTATAGTTTTGTCATCTGAAAAACTCACACACTCAACTAAACTCAAACATGTTGGGATGTTTCATTCCCTCTACAATTATTTTGCTGGATACTCTATGGCAGGGGGGGCCAAACCCCAGTCCTCAAGGGCCACCAATAGGTCAGGTTTTAAGGATATCCCTGCTTCAGCACAGGTGGCTCAATCAGTGGCTCAGTCATTCTGAAGCAGGGATAGCCTTAACACCTGGCCTGTTGGTGGCCCTTGAGGACTGGAGTTGGCCACTCCTGCTATGTGGGGTCACTAGCCTCTGAAATGGACACATTGATGGCTCATATGGTACAGTACATGTATGTTAACCATTGTGACCAATTCAATGATTTCAAAGCTGAGTGAATAAACCGCTGTGGCCCATAGTCTTTATGCTGTGAAATAACGTCTCAATGTGAGGGAAGGCTCTGAAATTGGATTCAAATCACGCAGCAAAATGTCCTTTTTCGCATTTTTTAATAATTTCTTGGACTTTTTAAAAAAAAAGTTTGGAAATTAAAGAATATTTGAAAATTCCCAAAAAAAATTAGGTTTTTTTTTTTTTTTTTTTTTTTAGAAAATTAGAAATTATGTAAAAATTAGCCAAACAATTTGGAAATTGGAGAATATTCAAAAATTGATTTAAAAAAAAGGCAAACAAGTAAAAATTGGAGAATTTAAAAAATACTGCATATATTTGAGAATTTTCTAATTTTTCCAAAAATCCACAAATGAAATGTTGCCACGTTTGCCCATCTATAATGAGTCCTGCCATTTTTATGCACTGTTCATAATGGCGCTGAACTATTTTATGAGGGTCTCATTCCATAACTATACTGTACCACCTCCACGCAGCATCTGAGAAACTAAATTTTTACTGATACCTCCAGCACCATTTGTACTTACTCTACTAGTGTTCATGTTCAATGACTACAGGGCACAGGCCACAGGCCACAGGCCACAGGCCACATGGCACAGGCCACTCCGCAGTAAACATAACTCATATTGTATTCTCATTGAGACATACTGTAGAATACTTTCCTACTCAATTTGGATGTATTTAAAGCAGCATTCCTAGTTATTTTCCGCATAATCTGATCCAAGGGGTCTCCGTCCAGTTCCGCATTTGAGGAGACCCCCAAATTAGATTCTAAAAAAAAAAAACCCTGAATATTTAAATATTAAAACAAACAAATTGAAGGGTGTGTGTGTGGAGGATGAAGATACTTCACACTCAAAGAGTTCACCTTGGAGTGCACCTACAGGCTTGATATAAAACGTAACATTTATATTTAAAACCATCATTATTCCGTAAAGTATACTTCATAAAATAAAAAGGAAGTTTGATGAGCAGGCAGTAGGCGCTATGCAGTCCGCTAAAAAGACAAATCTCAATTCATTATATTCGTAATATTTGTAATGACTTATTATAGCAACAATCAAACAAATCTAAAGAATCTCTGTGGTACTGTCCATTGGGATAGAGGTACTGCAATAGCCAAAATTATTGGTATAGTATGTCTGAGTTAGGATAGCTGAGACCTTTAAAAGCAATCTGTAAATAGAAAGTGTCCAAGCTAACTGTCTTGTAAATGCTAACAAGCCTATTGTACTGGTATATACTGGCTGTGCAGAGTAAAGCAGACATAGGTTGTTGGTAGAGCGACAATCGACACAGCTCCGTTGTGGAGTGAAATACGTGTCAGGCGTGCTAACATCAGAAGTACAGTAGGAAGGAGATCACAGACAAGTTGCTGAGAAGAGGTTTAAAAAATAAACAATATTGTGGTTAGAATATTGTTTGTTGAGACTGCTTACTGAACAGGCCAGAGATTCCCTTTTTGTTCATCAAGACAGCTGAGTTGAATAGATCAGTTGAATTGTTTGCGAAAAAGGAGCTGAGAAGTGAGTTTAGACTAATTATCAACCAAGAACGCAATGTCAGCAGTGTTTCAGTCAATAGGAATGTTATGACTGCAGCTATAACTCACTGGCTGATATACAGTATACGATAGGCAGGGCTCCAAAGAGAGGACAGAGTACATACCCTTCCCTGTTAGTCCTTCTATACTCGTTCTAACAAAACTCAATGCTTTACTCTCTACAGCCAGTATATACCAGTACAATAGGCTTGTTAGCACTTACAGTTAGCTAGGACACTTTCTATTTACAGATTTATTTTCAAGGCCTCCACTATAGTGTCTCAACTATACCAATAATAATGGCTGTGGCCGTACCTCTATCTCAATGAGCAGTGCCACAGACATTCTCCAGATTTGTTTGAGGTTTGTTGGTATACCCTCTCACAAATCTCATTAACTGAGATGTGTCTTTTTAGTGGAATGCATAGTGCCTTCTGCCTGTCCAACTAACTGCCTTTTAATTTTATGAAGTATACTGAACTTATGTTAATTATGATTTTTTTTTAATACAAACAAATAAATATTAGGTTTTATAGTTAGCCCGTAAGTGTGCTCCAAAGTTAACTCTGTGCGTGCAAAGGATCTTCCCCCGGCACTACTTCCCTTTTTGTATATAAATATTAAAACCCACAAGAAATATATTAGCTATAAGAGAGTTATACCCAAAGCAGAAGTTGACATGGGAGCACACGAGTGGGAAAGATGCTTAGAAAATGTAACATGTACATGTATTAAGCAATTAAAATATAAACTCCAAAATATACAAAGTGATTTAAAATGTCTTAAAGCTGAGAGTCAACTGATAGAGGGGCTTCAGTAATACAGTATGTGGCACAGAAATAATCATAGTGAGAGTACTATAATGAACTGTAGGTAATCTTCCCAGCTGTAATAAACCATGAGAAACTGGATATTTGTAGCAGTCTAATGTCAACTCATGGTACAGTAGCTTACATAGAGTAAGCTACAGGTGGCAGCCGTCGCTGACACAAAGTCAACCAAAGCTGTCTGTTTTTAAAGCAAGTTGCAATGCCAAGTGTTGCTAACAGGGGAATTCCATTTGGGTTTACTACTTTTTTTATGATAGCTGCTGCAGTGGTCCCTTATACTTTATTACAGAGAACTATGGCTATTTGATACATTTTAATGAGCGGGAGAAAGCTGCCTCTGACTATTCTCGCAGGGGACTCTGCTCTCGCCACCACTATTCCCCTATCAGCCATACCTGACATTGCAACTACAAATGTAGCAAGACTTACTGTCCTTATGGCCGCGGAAAACCGGGGTCCTCCTCGGCCACAAGAACAGCAAGTTTTGAGGCCCGGCAGGATTAACGCTTCAGGGTTCCCATTAATCCTTTTTAGGCCACCTGCAAGGAGAGATATACCAGTACACGCCTTTCAGATGAGCTGCACATCGGTCTGCAGCCGTTTCTCCATCTCTCCATCTGCAGATGACTATGGAGCTCATCTGAAAGGTGAGTAGCGGTATTCTCTCCCTGCAGATGGCCCAAAAAGGATTATCGCTGTGGGGTCCCATTCAGAAGCATGGAACTGTTAATTCTCTGGGCAGCTTACTGTCCTCAGTGGGGTGAGACCAGTAGCCGTAACGGAACAGTGAAAATCTTGTCACTGAGGACAGTAAGTGCTGCTACATCTGTAGCGTACCAACAGGCAGCTTTTGTTAACTTTGTATCAGCTGTCATGATTTACAACGAGGCTGCTACAAATATACTGTTTTCCACTGAGTTGGTCACAGCTGGGACCTCTGGGGGATATTCTAGTGGCTGCGAGTTTGTCCTGGTCAGCCCGCGCGATTTGTCAAGGTAATAAGTGTTGGAATAAAATTTGAGAGCTAACCATAATCGTTTCCCCAAACCGCGAAACCATGCAACGCGTTCTGTTTTGTTTTGAAGCGGAATTAACAGAATAGCAACCAAAAGGGCTTTACAAAAACTAAAAAAAAGAAAAAGTAAGACTAAATAATATGAATGAAATAAATATTTCACAAAAGAAATTAATTTTGGCTGATGTTGTGCGAGGCGAAAAACACACACACACACACACACACACACACACACACACACACACACACACACACACACACACACACACACACACACACACACACACACACACACACACACACACACACACGAAGTTCTTTATATTTTTTTTTATTATCACGCACAAAAAATTGGAGGTTTAAATAGGCAGCTAATTATTAGGCATTGTGCCTTTTAATCAGGCCATATATCATAAAATGAGACAGTCACACATAATATATTTGTGTGTAATTATCTTTATATAGGGGTAAAACTCTCATACCTACAGTAACTAACTTCTTGCGGGTTACATTGTTCAGCTCAGAGGGATGCACTCCATGCCCTTATTATAGGAGGAGCCCTTATTATAGGAGTTATAGGAGGAGTCCTTATTATAGGAGTTATAGGAGGAGCCCTTATTATAGGAGTTATAGGAGGAGCCCTTATTACAGGAGTTACAGGAGGAGTCCTTATTATAGGAGTTATAGGACTCCTCCTATATTATATTATAGGAGTTATAGGAGGAGTCCTTATTATAGGAGTTATAGGACTCCTCCTGTATTATATGAGTTATAGGAGGAGTCCTTATTATAGGAGGATACCTTATTATAGGAGTTATAGGAGGAGCCCTTATTATAGGAGTTACAGGAGGAATCCTAATTATAGGAGTTATAGGAGGAGTCCTTATTATAGGAGGAGACCTTATTATAGGACTTACAGGAGGAGCCCTTATTATAGGAGGAGACCTTATTATAGGAGTTATAGGAGGAGCCCTTATTATAGGAGTTATAGAGGAGCCCTTATTATAGGAGTTATAGGAGGAGTCCTTATTATAGGAGTTATAGGAGGAGTCCTTATTATAGAGTTATAGGAGGAGTCCTTATTATAGGAGTTATAGAGGAGTCCTTATTATAGGATTTATAGGAGGAGCCCTTATTATAGGAGTTACAGAATGAGTCCTTATTATAGGAGGAGCCCTTATTATAGGAGTTATAGGAGGAGCCCTTATTATAGGAGTTACAGGATGAGTCCTTATTATAGGAGGAGCCCTTATTATAGGAGTTACAGGAGGAGTCCTTATTATAGGAGGAGCCCTTATTATAGGAGTTACAGGAGGAGTCCTTATTATAGGAGGAGCCCTTATTATAGGAGTTATAGGAGGAGCCCTTATTATAGGAGTTACAGGAGGAGCCCTTATTATAGGAGTTACAGGAGGAGTCCTTATTATAGGAGAGCCCTTATTATAGGAGTTACAGGAGGAGTCCTTATTATAGGAGTTATAGGAGGAGTCCTTATTATAGGAGGAGCCCTTATTATAGGAGTTATAGGAGGAGTCCTTATTATAGGAGGAGCCCTTATTATAGGAGTTATAGGAAGAGTCCTTATTATAGGAGGAGCCCTTATTATAGGAGTTATAGGAGGAGTCCTTATTATAGGAGGAGCCCTTATTATATAAGTTATAGGAGGAGTCCTTATTATAGGAGGAGCCTTTGGTATAGGAAGATCCTTATTATAGGAGTCCTTTTAATTTTTATTTAAGGGGGAATAATCTTTTTGTTTCTTTCGCTTTGTATAAATATTAAAACATATCGATCAGCACAGATTTCTCCTTTTGCTGCCTTTTCTCTAATATATGTGAGGTCCTGCATTTTGTTTAAAAACACAATATTGAGTGGTCTTACTGTATGTACAATTGTCACTCTTCATTTGAATGACAATACATGGTTACAATAAAAAGCATACGTATGAAGTGATGTATTCTAGAAATGATAGGTTAACACAGGGGGGCTCAACTCCAGTCCTCAAGACCCCCAACAAGTCAGGTTTTCAGGAAGTCCCAGCTTCAGCACAGGTGGCTCAATCAGAGGCTCGGTCAAAGATTGAGCCTCTGAGTGAGCCCCCTGTGCTGAAGCAGGTACTGAATGAGCCACTCGTGCTGAAGCAGGGATATCCTGAAAACCTGTGCTGTTGGGGGGGGGGGGGGCTTTAGGACTGGAGTTGAGCACCCATGGGTTAACATATTTGCAAGGTATTAGTATATTTATTTCATATATTCAATGTCACCTAATTATTTACCTTTCAATTCATACTTCATCTTCATTGTTTCTGTTCTGAACATTGAACACAAGTTGAATCCCTCCCCAATAAATGATACATCACATAAACAAAACACCAATAATTGTTTGAAATGTACATTAAAATGAAGTGCGAATGGCGACAAAAAAAACAAAATAATTACAAAAATGTTGTATATCACTCTGGGAAACAATTTTATAATACACCGACTGCAAAACTGCCTCAATAAATTAACACAAGAGTTACTGTACCAGAGACAAATCTAATTGAAAGCTATTTTTTCTGTGATGAAGCTATGGCAGTTTTTCTTTGCCCCAGATTACAACCAGGAGGTTAAAACATGACATTAGCTGGAGCGTCCGGCTCAGACTATCCATAATTATTATCTGGACCACTAGTGGGGCCTAGTCTCATATCTCCGAAGTTGTCCTTGCCAAATAATGCGGTTCGGCATGTTAAGAAGTAGCGGAATGAAACGTGAAACAAAACAAAAAAAAAAAGGAATTCTCTATTCAAATAGAATCTTCTAAATTGCGTCTATTAAAAGAAACAAAATGCATGCTTTAACAGCCAAAACAACTCAGATTGAACGTGCTTTAGAAGCAGAATGACCTGAGCAGGTGCTAACTCCATCCCATAGATTAAACAGCTCTGTCCTTTCTTAATATCTTTTAAATATGTGATTTTTTGTGTTTATGTATTGGTGTCTTTTTTCGGACACTAGAGGGATCTGAAATACACTATAAGTGGGCTTCTGTCTGAAGACGTATTTCTTTGCACTATGTTGATGTTTTGAGGGTAAAGGGGGAGGAGCGAATGTCATCCGTGGGCCTCGCCCCTAGAAGAGGTTTGAGAGTAGCGTCTGTGGAGTTACAAGGACAACGCCCCATTGAGTTGTCTGGTTGCTGGGGGCGTAGCACCGCCCGATCTCGGCAGGTAGGTATAAGGACGCTCTATCAGTGCGTAGCGAGTCTCCGTCGGCTGTAGGGAAGGTGGGTGTGCCTCCTCCACTAACCGGCTACCTCAGGAGTGATTGGTGGTGACGTCACTAAGGGGCGTCGTTAGGAAGGAACTCCCAGACATCCATAGATAGATGTACCCATAGAGGTATACGAAGACACTATGATGACGTCATAAACATGCGTTTTTTGGCGCGAAAATTTAGTTATTGTTGCAGTGTATAAAAAGGTCCCCTAGTGTGTTGTACAATACTCCTTGATAAAGCACCTTGTTGTGTGAAACGCGTTGGAGGGTACTTACCTCCTTGTTTGTCATGTCTGACGGATAAATAAATATTTTTTTCATTTTTGTACACCTGTGTCCCTGGGCAGTGCGCTGCTTTGTGCATTTATTTGCATTTTTTGGGGCCTAACTCCATCCCCAGTCTGATTTATGGGTTTTGCTCTCTCAGCCAAACCGGTAGTTCAGGCTCTGGATGAAATTCGCAATCCCAATCTAGCCGACCATTAGATGGTGTTAAAAAAATGTGAGTTTTTAGAAGCGGTTTGCAGAACGGAGCTACGAGAATTGCAGTTGTCGTAAAAAAAATGTGCAAGTTGGAGGCTTTTTTGTCAAACTGATTGGATTGGCCGAGTCGGAGTGAAACTGCTTCTAGAAAAAAAGGCTTTTAAACACGGATTAGGCATGTGAGAAGGGCTTACAGAATAGCGAAGCCAAGCGCATCGGTAAGGTCTATTTAGTAGAGATGGGCGAATCTGTAACCATTCCCCCCCCCCCCCCAAATCCGTTTCGCGGTGTAAAATCCGCGGACACATTTGGTCAGTTTTAATCCACACGGATTCATCAAAAAACACCATTGGAGACAACCCGTTGAAAGATTTTTAGAATCCAACCCGCGGATTTTTAAGAATCCGCCAACGTATTGCCGAATCCGTGGATTGTATTCTATAAACCCGTCCACGGGCTGCGGAATCCGCAGAGTGTATTGGTAATAATAATTTAAAAATCCGCGAAACGCCAAACATCCTTTTTAAGATTGATCCGCTGAAATCCGCCGACCAATGGATCCGGCGATCCACTGTGGATCCAAGTCCGCCCACCTCCTTAGAAACGGATTGACACAGTTCAGAGATATGAGAACAGGCCCCAGTGAGTTCTGCTTGTGACTAACCTGCGTGCAGCACGAACTGATGCAGAATAAAAAGGTGCCTGAGAAATGGAGCAGTGTACAGTAGTTGGCTGAGTGATGATCTTGAAGTACAGAATAACTGCCGACACTGTTACCTGTCTCTCTTGATTTTGTGCTGTCCCAAGGGAACAGAAAGACAGTAGATCTGCACCTTTATATCTTAACATAGTTATCTCTCCACCTCATATCTGGTATATTTTATAATATCCTATGAGCAGAACCACTGATGCCTTATCATTGAGAATTCCTGTAATAAAACAAACAGGTTTCAGCCAATCAGTGACAAAATTGCCCCAACTCACAGAGACTTTCCACTTGTCGATTGGCTCACCTGAACGTATTCTTCTGACAGCCATTGTATGTTCCCTGAGACCCGGGTAATCACAGCCAAATTTCTCCTGATCTGGGGCCTCCCAGTGGTAGGAAAACACTGCATCTATTGCTGCATTACTGCCAAGCAGAGCACCCAGGCCACCAATATAATAGGACACGGCACGTATGGTAGATGCAGGAATATTGAAAGTACCTTTCATATAAATTTAATGGGGTATTCCGATTTTATTGCTAAATTATCATGATTAAAAAGTGCATTTCTATTACTATTGTGTAATCTCGGGTGTTTTTGATACTGGTATAGACATTGCATGTTTTAGCTGAGTGAAGCATTCTGAATCAACAAACTCCAGAAGTTCTGCTCCTTGCGCTCCTCACGAATTCTTTACCATCAGGGACATATTTTCTAATCACTTTTTATTCCCATACACAGAGCATGAAAGAATCCCATTGGAAAGCAATGCCCTGTGAGTGGATTACAATTAGATTAAGGCATATCAGGGCCCAATTAGACACAGAAGTCTTAACTTCCATTAAGGCATCTTCGGGTCTAAGTGGAATTAATGCTATCCATAGCTTGTAATGGGAGAGTACTTAACCCAGCCAGAAGATAAGAATTGATAAGATTAAGGCTGAAAGCCACAGACACGGGAGTATGGATCATGAATTTAAAAGAAGAAAGGTTTTAAGAGTATGCCTGGCTGCAGTAATAAGCACTTACAGTATGGATCGTTATGGTATGTCCCTCATATTAGGGCACATATAACTTTTTTTTTATTAGTGTGATCTTAAGTAATATACACGGGGAATATGTATCAAAACAAATAATGTCGTTTGGATCACTGTTCTGCTGCTCCATATATATATAAAGCTTGTTACCTAACCATGTAGTTAATGCCATCTCATAACTGGCAAGTTGAATTCATGCAAGTTACCCAACCAAATGTTGATACATTCCATTATACTAGTGTTCCAATCAACTCCTATCCTAACTGCTCCGAAACAAGTCCCCAAGAAGCTATCTGGCGCAAATAGAGCAAATCCGACATAAAGAACCTTGATACATTAATGTAAGAGTGACACACAGTTAAAATGCGCTCTAATTGTGACGATTGCTAAACTCTCCCCTATAGAATAATGTTTGGGAGACGTTCTATAGTCATTTTACTTTTTCATACCGCTAGTGACGTTGGATACATGTCATCTTTAGCAAAGGACATTAATTTCCCCAATAGTGGCATACACAATGCTAGGACACCTATCACATGATACCCAGTATACTGTGGGAGAGCAATAGCAAAGCAATAATGGAGCAAAATGAGCACAAGGAGAGTTATTTTTGTCTGGTGCTTGTTTGTTGCAAATGGCTCCAATTGTTTCTCAGTGTGCGTCATGTTGTGTTGTGTAGTGTCAATCAGAGAAGTTACCAAACGCACACATTATAATGAGATATATCAATTCAGGTCCTGTGTTGCACCATTGCTTGGTAATTCCCCTGGGTCTGGGGGGGGGAGGGGGGCACACATATTACTTACTGCTTAACAATGGAAGATACAGTACTTAAACAACAAGCAGAAAACACATGTGCCAAAACTCGTTGTGTTGATGCCTTTCCCCCAACAAGACTTTGCAGAAATAAAGGAGATGCTATGTATCAAACCTGCAAAAAATGCACAGATGTGCAGCACGTAGAAATCATTACTTGGCCTGGTTCAGACTCAAACATAAAACATTTTTAATCAAGTGACTTACATTTGACTCAGATCATTAGCCAAAGGTATTTTTGCCAACTCATACAAAATGAAAGAGAATAAAATGAGATTTTTAGATGCAGAGTCTGATTATAAGATACAGTATACTGTAGGCATGGCTAACTTGCTCCTATCTGCTGCTATGACGTTCCTTACCCATGTGCTGCCATTGTGTTGCAGGCTCATCCACAGTAACGGTTAAATTACAACATGATACACACAAAATAGGTAGCAAATATGTGATGTATTAATGAATATCGGCATCTCTAAAAGCCCAAGTTTACCGCCACAAAGCATGATGTCCTTTCACAGTATATTGCAGGAGTGGCCAACTCCAGCCCTCAAGTGCCACCAGCAGGTACATGTTTTCAGGATATCCTTGCTTCAGCACAAGTGGTTCATTCAGGGCTCAGTCCTAATGACTGAGCCACCTGTGCTGAAGCGGCGATATTTTAAAAACCTGAGGTTGGTTGCCCTTGAGGACTGGAGTTAGCCACCCCTGGTGTATTGTATAGTTTGTTGAAATGTGAAATCCCATTCTCTGCCGCTGCTTCATTTTCTCACGGCACCAATACGCTTCCTTTCCTCTGGACTTTTCCTGGAAGGAACAACAAGTGCTTCCCACCTGTAAGATTGATGCAGTCAAAAAAATCCCCACTGAAAGCAACTGAGCCCTGTTCTTCTTATTTTATTTTGTTTACCAGGGTTGAAACCAGGGGATCCACCGGAGTTGAACCAATTAATGTTCTAATCTGCAGATCCCATGGTTTGTGAGACACATCCATTGTGGCTTTCTACTGGACAGCAATTTAATGCCGATATCTTCACTGCTAAATATCTCGGAAACCAGGTGGGGTTCCTGGAGCTGAAAAAAGTTGATCTCTGGAGAACCACACTATATTTTGGGGACAAATACTGTATTCTGGGGACCCATACTGTACTCTGGGGGTGCATACTGTATTCTACGGACCCTTAATGTATTATGGGGACCCAAACTGTATTCTGGGGGTGCATACTGTATTATGGGGACTCATACTGTATTCTGGGGACCCATATTGTATTCTGGGGACCCATGCTGTATTCAGGGGACCCATACTGTTTTCTCGTAAAAGTCCTGTTTTGAAGATTTCTGCAATAGGGTGAAAATGTTTTCTCTGCTAAACACTACTTGGATTGGAAAAGGTCTTATCATTTGACCATATGTTGAAAGCTTTTCAGCAATGCAGGTCATTCCATCAGCAAAAAGAATAAACCCTCTTACTTAGTTGCAGAGACAACAAGAGTTGAAATGGATGTTTGAGATCTTCTCACATGATTCAGAATGGGTTAGTTGTTCTTCCAAGGAGTAAATCTGAGACCAAACTCTGTGTCTACAGTAACTACTGTAGCTTCCTTCAAAGAAATTGATAACACGATTCCCTCTATCTTCCCAGGATTGGAGTTAAGTAAAATGAGAACCTACAATAATGGGTATTACTCTAAAAGGTATTAACTATTATTTTGTAAAGCAATTTGTAGAAATGTGCTACTAGCTAAGCAAATTGTCTGTCTGAATCAGCCAAAAATGGAGAAGTGCGACGGGAATCTGGTTCAAGAAATCTGTTTCCGTCTCATATGCACATTAAAGTTGAAGCATGTTGTAATATGATCTTTTCAAATGGTGCACAAACAGCCACTATTCAATTCTAGTACAAGCCATAAATGCAGGAGCAACTCTTTGCAGAATCTAAAAGCTCCCATCAGCACAGCACAGCAGCATAATCGCCACGTCTAATGGTGTTCAAAGACTCTGGAGTATTAAACCCACACTCATCATTCATGTCTCACTGTCTGAAAGGCACAATATGGATGGGCTAATTATATCTTATTTCTTAATTTTATTTTTTGCGGTTGGTTTATATTCAGCCCATAAAGCAGAACAACACAGTCACAACGAATCCACCCCCCCCCCCCCCAAAAAAAAAAATGTTCTGCAGCTTCATGTAGCAGGAGGAGTAGTGACTTGTTTTTATACATCATAAATTATAAACACTGGCCCATGTTGACTAAGTGCCTGCCGTAAGACACCTAAAGGAAGATACCTAACAGCCCATTCAATTTACTTGATCATCAGAGGCTTCCAGCACTGCTGAGAGCCTTAGGAAATAACCCCACTTAGTAAACATGGGCCACAATCTTTTCAGTAGCAAGGTGTATTAATGGGTTAAGAAATAATGGAACGAAAGTGTGCATGTGCTCAGCATAACACGAACACGGTTTAGTCTAAAGACAAGGTTTGTTCTCTGCATTTTGCACACATTCTCCCCGAGTCATCAAGCTCCGTCACATGGTAACGCACCTGTACCGGTGTTAACTCCCATACACGTCAGTAGCGGTTGACGCCCATTAGGGGGCTTTAACCCGTAACAGAGCTTCCTCAACCTGGGGGATGGAGCTCAATAGAGTAGGTGCTAACTTACAATATGACAACAAATATTAATATTTAAATAAAAAACTCGTACTTAGACTGTAAGGACACTTGTAACTTGCATTTACTCCTCACTGGTCATCCTGGACCGTACAATGACATCAAAACAGTGATTAACCTTTTCAATGCTGGAGGTCTTGCTGACATGTCCAGGATTGAAGGGGTTAACGTTGCAGCACATGTTGTACTCCATTGTGCAGCCGGGAGGCGAATGGTTTTATCCCTGTGACTCACTATGCATTAACCCTTTGGCGGCCAGACGGGCCGGTAACACACTACAAAGTGCTGCGTTGTTGACCTCCCTGGCAGTGAAAGGGTTCACAGCAGTCTACCATTAAAAAAAAAATGATCCATACTCAATTAGCCTCCTATAAGACCCCTAACAATGCGACCACAGCATCCGCCCGCGCACCTCCCTGATGTAGTGCGCCTCCCTCTCTCCTAATTAGGATAAATATGACCGCCACCAGCACTCGCTCATTCAATCACTGTAAATTAACCGCAACATGCAAATCAATAAGCCCGTAGCAGATATTCCTGGCATTAAGGCGATATAACATGTTATTGACTGCGGGATGCCGGGGCACTTTGCTGCTGTCCCATTTACAAGCAACCTGTTTCCCAGCCTCCGTGCAAAATGAACATGACATGACACGTAATGTTCGTGCCGTATTATCCCACAAGTCTCTGTACCCGCCACCTACATAGAGACCAGTGGTGGGATAATGACCCAGTCCTGATTTTGCATCCCCATTGGCTGGTCATTACCTTTGGTATAATAGCTTAAGCAGGTACAGTATATAAAGTCTGATTTGGGATCAGTCTGGCTTTTTATATTTGCGTCACCAGTCTTATCAACATTATTATGCCACCTGTAAGTTCCAGAAGCCTAATGGGGTCATTTATCAATGTTTCCTGGCTGGGAGGAAGCCGTTACAAATTACCGAGGCCCGGCAGTCCGGAAAGGGGCCCTGGGCCCGACTACGTTACATATCTTTTTGTCTCTCTCTGTAGTATCATTTGTCACTCCTTGCTGCCGCACTCCTCCTTCTCCCCAACGTGACGTCACACGGCGTCTCAGCGTCAAATGACATCGCATGGTCGTGTTACCGTGGCAACGCGACGCCGCGCGGCGAAGTCACGTTGGTGACGTCTGTGGCGTTATTTGACGCGGCGGTTCTGAAGGAGGACAGCAGCAAGGAGGCGGCCGCCACAGCTATAAGTGCGGGAGAGAAAAGAGCTGCCGGGGCCCCCCAAACCCGCTCTCGGCGGGTCCTGTATGCAGAACTGTGACCAAAAAAAACCAGCAACCGGATTTATTAAGGAAAAATCATTGCAGAGAGAAGAATAGAGACTTCCGCCACTCCAATACTCAGCCCTTCGTGTGATAAAGGGCGGGGTTTCTCCCCGAAACGTTGTTTGATACTGTTCTGCACTGATGTGAAACGTAAAGCTAGGCAGACTCACTGGATCAATGGATCCGCATAAAGAAAAGAAAAACTCTGCAGCTCTGGGGACAGTAAAATCCACGGCTGCCAGTGTGGGGGTCTGTGCTTAATGCCCCCACCCATCCCCCCATCCCACCCTGAGACATTTCCTGCTGCCACGTCAGGATTCCGCAGGTTCCCCCAGCAGTGAGTCTGGCTACATCTTTATTGCACACCCCATGCTACTCTTTCTGTTCCTCTCTCTGCATGGATACCCTGGTGCAGGGAACCCAGAATGGTAGCCACAACATACAATGCATGCAGTTTCCAGATGACATTGTGTGAGTGAGCCGGCAATCTCCTAGCAACTATGAATGAGAAGCATTTCCACTGAAACCAACTGGATTTTATTGATTTATGAATCAGCTGCAGTGTTTTTGCACCACTTTTGCACAGAAACATTGATAAATAGCCATCTACCCTCTAAATCTCATTGATTTTGGTATTTAGACATTGACAACTCTATGTAATATCTGACGAAAGAATGGACTGGGTCAGGAGTGGACAACTCTAGTCCTCCAGGGCCCCCAACAGGTCAGGTTTTAATGATACCTCTGCTTCAGCACAGGTGGCGCAATCAGTCGAAGACTGAGCCACCTGTGCCGGAGCAGGGATATCATTTAAACTTGTTGGGGGGGTCTTGGGGAACTGGAGTTGAGACCCCCTGGACTGGGTGATTATTATCACATGGCTAGTCTGGAGATCGAATGGCACAAAACTCTTAAATCTCAGACTAGCAAACAATCCCACCTGGGAAATCCAAAACATACTTCACCTAAATCAGCAAAGTTCAAAATAAATACCACCTACTATTCCGTGGTGCAGCAAGATTTCCGAACCGCGTCATGTAATGAGAGCGAGAGGTCACTTACCTAGAAACACAAAAGAGAGAAGACAGAGAGATGTTATTAGAACCAATTTTTTCCCCCCAAACATATTCTGCTCACAATATGCAGTAAAACTCAGCAACTTGTTGCATCAGCACTGGTGTGTCCCCGACCTTATTTTTTGTTCATTCCATTACAGTCCTCTATGTGGGACATAGGTGGGAGGGGTGGGCTAGTTTGCACTAAGCTACTTTCTATACGTCATCTGGCATTGGGAGTGCCCCTGTATATCTTTATTCTATTGGTATTCCAAAAAACAAGAAAAGTACACATTATGACATAAGTATTTTGATTTTGCAAGTCTGACCTGTACTTTCTGTCAAAAAAAAATATATAAGCAGGAGCCGTCTGAACCTGCATTTTCCATATTGGAAATATTTTGTGGTAGCTATTTCATTACAAATCAATGCATCACTGGTAGAAATGTGGAAACGGGTCACATTTTAGTTAGCCAATTTTGTGTGTTGCAGGCTTTTTTTGAACGAAAAAATAAAATAAAAAAAAAGTTACAAAATGTCACCCTTTTCCCCAAAATGTTCTTACATTTCATGATAATGGTGAAATATTGCCAATTTTGTCAAGTTTGTCTTAATTATTTATTTTTTAAAGCTAGGTGACTGACCATTGGTCACGTAACCTTGTACATCGGTCACATGACCTTGTACATCGGTCACATGACCTCGTACATCGGTCACATGACCTTGTACACATTTTTGGAGGTGATCTGTTTTTACATGAACAACTGAACATGTTGCAGAGCTTGCGAACCTTCACACACCTCTCTACCCACTGGTGTCCCTACTAATAAAGGGATTTACTCTGCAAAACTCCATGGTCATTGTATTTTGATTTTTAAGACCGTGTTGCAAGTGTGTAGCATAAAATGTGAACGTACATATTTCCTGTGTCATAGGGAAATATTAACGGAAACCACTGTGATTGTGCAGTGTTAAAAAGAGTAAAATGTGTTTAATTGTGTCATTCTATATCAGGAGTGGCCAAATCCAGTCTTCAAGGGCTACCAACAAGTCAGGCTTTAAGGATATCCCTGCTTCAGCACAGGTGGCTCTATTAGTGGCTCAGTCAAAGACTCCACCACCTGTGCTGAAGGAGGGAAATCCTCAAACCCTGACCTGTTGGTCGGCCTTGGGGACTGTATCTGGCTACGCATGTTCTATATGATCTTATCAGGAAGTGTAAGAAGAAAAATATCCCACTTATTTAATATATACTTATTTAATGTGTGTAATTGTACAGTTGCCCAACCCTTCTTTACATCAGGACTTTGTAAGAACCGCAACATTGGATCACAGTACTATGATAACATTTGAGGATTGCTCTGCAATGCTTTATTCTTGTGATAGGTGCAGCATTGGACAGATGGGATTATCCTGATCCTCAATGCTGGGAAAGAGATTGTGTTTTTCCCTTTTATTGTCATTATAATTAGGAAGTATGAGATCCAGATACACTAATGTGGCATGTACATGTTAACACGTGAGTTAAGTAACACCTTATTCAATAGAGCAAATACATCATGATAATTAGGTTTTACTTCCATACAAAAGGTTGACATTCTTTTTAAGTCAGTGTATATAATTGGATGACAATGAGCTAATTAGAGCCTAAATCATATTCAATCACGCTGTGTTATTTAGGTTTTACTGTTGGTTCTGGTGAAATGTAGATTTGGGGGAAGTTGTAGGAGAAATCAGGGATTCCGAAAATGATCATTAATTCCTCAAAAACAATCATCCCCAAATCTGAAAAACGGCAAATTCCATTTAGTATAATCTCTTATCTTTTAGAGTGCCGGCGATCCGTCACATCCAGGTCACGTGATAACTTCAGGAGTGATGGTGTGACGCAACGAGCGCCAGACGCCAGAAACTAAGTGGAAGAGGCTCCACTTCCATTTTGTTCACCCCATAGAAAATGTACACGTGCCCATAACATACTACCCTATAGGGTCCTCTGTTATGCCCATGCTGTACAGGGTACTATATATCATTAGGGCACTGAAAAGCTTAACCTCACTATACATATTACCCAGAAGACCACACCACATGCACAACAGATAAAATGACACAAATATATATAAATGTATAAATATTCGCAGACGTAGCAGTGGAAGTGTAAATAATATGTCTAGATAGACAGTGAAGGAGAAAAATAATGAAGCCTGAGGCTTACTAAAATAGCTCTCAGTTAATGTGACAGGGTTTTTCATGTATACATGATAGCTCCTCTATTAGTGCACATCTGCGAGATGAAGAAATTCCTGCAATTAACCATATTCCAATGACTTCTTTGCTCAGACTTATGTCTCCATACAATTAGTGTTGTCAATATGGAGTAAATGTGGAGAAAACAATGTCCATTCCTAATTTGGGTAACATTGTGTTATTATAACCAGTTTAACACTGTTTAGTGAATCTCGCCTGGTAATTCCTAATTGCCAGTATCAGTTCCCCTGTCTAAAAGGCAAATAGGGGGTTATTAATTAAACAGTGACAGTGCCAATCCGGTCAATTTCACATGGAAACTCCCATTCATGTGCACTGCCACAGTATAAGAGAATAAAACCCAGTATTTCTGTCATTTCTAGTATGAATTTCATTTTTTACGTGGGTGCCATCCATTTCCACACAGTAATAATAATAATAATAGCATGTTCTTGTATAGCGCTGCTAGTTTTACGTAGCGCTTTACAGAGACATTTTGCAGGCACAGGTCCCTGCCCCATGGAGCTTGTAATATATGTTTTTGGTGCCTGAGGCACAGTGAGATAAGGTGACTTGCCCAAGGTCACAAGGAGCCAACACGGAATTAAACCAGGCTCCCCTGCTTCAAACTCGGTACCAGTCAGTGTCTTTACTCAATGATCCGCTCCTTCTCCCTGTAATGTCCTAAACCAGAGGTGGCCAACTCCAGTTCTCAAGGGTCACCATCAGGTCAGGCTTTCAGGATATCCCTGCTTCAGCACAGGTGGCTCAGTCGTTGACTGAAACCAAACTTGAGTGCTGATCCAGTTTGGTTTTTGTACAGTTGTGTGCATCTGGTGGTGTGCATGCAGGATCATACTGTAGCACCTCTGGCTGTATTGTGTTAGACAGAGTTAGTGCCGGTGCATTCTATTTTTTTATCAGTCGTTGATCGAGCCACCTATGTTGTAGAAGGGATATCCTGAAAACCTGACCTGTTGGTGTCCCTTGAGGACTAGAGTCCCCCAGCCCTGGGACTCCTAAAAAACAGGCAAAAACATTGTGCCGATCTGGATCGCTGCCCATGTCTTCTCCTGCAGTCACTTATACACACACAATCCATCTCCTCCCCCCGTAGCTGCTTTTAAATGGCTCCCAGCAAGCGGCAAATTCCTTAATTGTGTTATTAGCTGAATTATTAATTGATATGAAAACAGCATTTTTACTGGGCATAAAAAAGTCATTGGGAAATGAGATAAACCCTTTGCAGCCCTGCCTGCCTCAGAACACTCTGACAGCTCTATTGTAATGTGCATTAGTGCAGTCTAGTTGGTTCCCAATGGAACAGTTGAAGATTCCGTGTCTTTAATATATCACACTTCCTCCTGCATTCTCTTCCTTACAGAGCACTTCTTAGAAAATATTGCCTGTCTACTTACTGTATGATCCTGTATTTTACAACAGGGAAGTGGACTATTTATACAGCTCAGCTATTTGCTCAATGTAATCCATAGTACTAATGCGATGTGCAAACTTTTCCATTTATCAATCCTCCACTAAAATTCTCCAAGTATTCACATTTTTCTGAAATTTTTGCAGTGCTTTTTGTTGTTGTAAAGACATCACATTTGAATTTCAGGGAAATTGTGACATTTTGACATTTTTGCTGATTTGTTTTTATCTTCCAAACAAATCGGCTAAAAATACAAATCATCACAACTGAAAAAAATTGCCACATTCCCGAAATATTTGCACAAATCTGCCTATTACTATTTTGAAACATATACAGGCATTCCCCGGTTTAAGGACACTCACTTTAAGGACACTCGCGAGTAAGTACATATCGCTCAATAGGCAAACAGCAGCTCACGCATGCGCCCGTCAGCACGTTCTGAACAGCAATACCGGCTCCCTACCTGTACCGAAGCTGTGCGCAAGGGGGGAAACTATAGAGCCTGTTACACATGTGTTATTTACATCAGTTATGCACGTATAGGATGATTGTAGTACAGTACATGCATCGATAAGTGGAAAAAAAGGGCAGTGCTTCACTTTAATTACATTTTCACTTTACATACATGCTCCGGTCCCATTGCGTACGTTAATGCGGGGTATGCCTGTATAACCCAACTAAGGTGTCTGTGTTTATGTGGGTGGGTGAGGAATGGAACGGGCAGAAGTGGAGGGTTCCCAGGTCATGTACTGTACAAAATGCAATTGTCACTATATCGAGTAAAGAGGGATTCATTCACATATTTCAGTCGGATTCTGCAGTACCTTGGACAGCAGCACAGTGCTATCTTACTATTGGCTCAGAAACAGCAGCTCAGTATCAGGACCTCTCCGTAGTGACATAAACAGTTTATCTCGCCTAGCTCTGACCTGCTGTGAGATCCTGCCTTAAAGCCTGGCCCCTGGCACACAGTGCTGCCTGATCTAACCTTGTACAGCAGGCCTGCACAACACACAGCCCGCGGGCCGCCGGCACTCACTGTGCGGCCCGCGGCGGCGGCTGCTTTCCCCCCCTCCTCCTCCCGAGCCCCCTCTCCCTGCCCCCGCGAGCAGAGCCCACTCTCCCCTTCCTCCCCGGGGGAGCCGAGCCCGCTCTCAAGTGCGGCACTTCTGGTGCCCGCTGCTTGCGAGCGAGCGCACGCAGTCCCGCCGTGATCGGGTGTGAGGTGAGGTGCAGGGGGGGTGATGTGCAAGAGGAGGGAGGGGGGGTGATGTGCAAGGGGAGGGAGGGCGGGGTGATGTGCAAGGGGAGGGAGGGGGGGTGATGTGCAAGGGGAGGGGGGTGATGTGCAAGGGGGGGGATATGTGCAGGGGGGGGTGAGGTGCAGGGGAGGTGATGTGCAGAGGGGGTGATGTGCAGTGGGTGATGTGAGGTGCAGGGGGTGATTGGAGGTGCAGAGGGGGTGATTGGAGGTGCAGAGGGGGGGTGATTGGAGGTGCAGGGGAGGGTCATTGGAGGTGCAGGGGAGGGTCATTGGAGGTGCAGGGGTGGGTCATTGGAGGTGCAGGGGGGGTGATTGGAGGTGCAGGGGGGAGAATGATGTGAGGTGCAGGGGGGGAGAATGATGTGAGGTGCAGGGGGAGATATATGAAGATGATGATGATGAGGTGCTGGAGGAGAGATGATGATGATGATGATGATGATGATGATGATTTTACCCGTGCGGCCCAATTTTTTTTCCTTGGAGCAGTTCGGCCCTTCTCGCTTAAAGAGTTGTGCAGGGCTGTTGTACAGGTTTATCTCACTCAAGTTAAAGCAGCACTCCCCACCCCCCTCCCTGAAGTCTAGGAGTTGAACTCATAGTGCTAGCATCTTGCACTGCCCTAAGCATGTCTTGCTCTTTAAAGTAAAAAAAAAAAATACAATACACAGCTTTGAAAATCATGATTTTCTTCTTCTCTAGTGTTTGAGGATACCGTTAGCCGTTAGACTGCACTGGGCTCTGGGAAGAGCTGCATTTTAACCTTTTGGACACTTAATATCCTAAACGCAAATATCTCCTGAACAGAGCATCCAATTTTAAAAATAGAAACAGCGTCGCAAAGGACATAGAGTTTTTTTTTAAAGTGAGCAAAAAAGAAAATAAGGAATAAAGATAGGTAAGTACCGTGATTCAAACAGCCAATTGTTTTGCACCTATTCCGTTGCTCCACTCCTCATACTGTATATATTCAATCTTCTCAGCTGTAGAAGAAATAATACACTCCCTCTCGCTTCTAAATACCAGTACTTAGGGTGGTAATAATAGTTCTATAAAAGGCCAACCAGTAAATCTATATCAGTTATCTAAAGGTACTTCATAACACTCACACGATGAAAGACACAGACAATAAGTCTAGAAAACACAATTGTCAACCCTATTTTGCAGGTGAGAGTTATGCCAGCAATGTGACTATGAACAAGTGTCTCACTGGCCCTCACTGGGGTTAGATAGCTATAAATCTACGCTACATCTGGTCAGATATTTTAGGCAGTTTGTAATATTTCCAAGCCAGACTGTGCTGCAGGGATGTGACATTCTGTGCAATCTCCCCGCTCTCTGCTTACCTCCAAATTTAAACATCAAGGATACGATGTGAGACAGCAGCAATTAATTTCACCATTTCTAGGCTAAAGCAGGACCGCGTCTCCTTGCGCCCGATGCTTTACCAATCAATGAGAAGCATTCTGATGACCCTGCCGTGTAACACGCAGCCTGTGAAATGCCAACAAATCACCATCAATCTGTCACATCCAGGCAAACCTGGTAATTTAGTAATAACTGCTTGACAGTCATTGAACTGCTAACTGCCCTGCACTATAATAACCGCGTTTCATATCCGAAATGTGCCCGTTGTTAAAGTAAACACGCTGCTATATAAAATAGAAATAGGGATTCTGTTTTTTCTGTTTATTTTTTGCAAAATCGGTGATTATTTTCTGGGTGGTTTTCGTTTAATGAAAACATTCGCTGTTTATCAGCGTGGACAATAAAAAAATTCCGTGTTTACCGGTGCACTTTTTAAAATGTAGTTATGTAGTCACCTTTGCCTCCTGCAGTAACTGAGGTCGGGCGGCTACGAGAAGTCGAGCTGACTAGGAAATGATACCTTATGTCTAGTTTAATAGGTTTTAACCAGGAGTACCTTAAACCTTAAACTGGAATCCGTAAAGATAACAGCAATGCTGATAAGAGATACACACAAACCCCCTACAGCAGGATGGGCAACTCCAGTCCTCAAGGGCCACTGGTCAGGTTTTCAGGATATCCCTGCTTCAGCACAGGTGGCTCAATCAGTGGCATAGCCGTTGACTGGCCAACTCCAGTCCTCAAGGGCAACCAACAGGTGGATAGGGATATCCCTTCTTCAGCACGAGGTTCAATCAGTGGCTCAATCCTTGACCTGTTCTGAAGCAGGCATATCCTGAAGATCTGACCTGTTTGTGGCCCTTGAGGACTGGAGTTACACCCTGCACTACAGTTTCCCATATTTACAGATTTTTACCCCTTTTGAAGCCAGATCAAGCAATTTTGGGGGCCTGTTTCCTCTGTCTGCGATACATAATTATCCTTCTTGGCCCACCAAGCCTGGTACGTCTCTGTCCCCCACATCCATGATATAAGGTTGAAGAGGAAAACTCTATAATTGGTTAAGGGGTCAGTTTCAGAGGATCACAGTGACCTAGTAAAAGTGACAGGTTACTTTAGCTATACTAACTCAAAACTAATGACCGTGATCTCCTAAGAGTTAAATAGGGAGACACATGGAACATGCAAATACACCACATTGGATACTTTTATTTACTGTATAGTGAAGGGTTTTTGTCACATTCTTTTTCCCCAGCATAACTTTTTTAATGTCTGGTTATACCCAGCTTCACGTTGAACAGCCAGCAACCAGCCTTGAACTGATTAGATCCAAAAGTTTGAAACAGCTGCCTGTGAGCAGGTTTACTGGCCTTGCACTTCTTTAACCCAGGCTGTGCTGATAAGCTGTGTAATACGACATGCATACGCTTATAGGGATCCATGTTAAAATGGACAAGAAACAAAAGGTGACGCACTGTGAGTGCTCATTTGCATGTCATTACCCAGAATACCTGGCTGCAGCCAAAGCACTGCTGCACTGCTATTTCAGTCTGAAACTCACCAGCCCTTTAACCCTTGCATCCAATTTTCCAACTCTATCTCTCCATGAAATTTCTGCGAATTGACTGTATAACCTCTGTCCTTTTAATGGAACCATGTATTGTTATAACTCTGTGCCAATGACATACTTGAAAACGAGAGATAACTCTCAATGCCTTACTTCCTGGTAAAACATTTTTATAAATAAATAAAAGTTTACTAAGCGATAATGGGGAAAGACAGGGTTGCAGACATGTCTTGATACATGCAAATGCACCACAAGTGGTGTTTTTTATTTACAATTCCTTTAATGCAACAGAATTCCCCTTCCCTGAGTGTGGAATTCAGCATTCATTGGTCAGAACTGAGGCTGGGTAAAATTCGGTTTCAGATTGACACATTGTTCTAAAATATCAAACTGATGGAGAACACTTTGTCTTTTCTCCAGCTGTAATAAAATAAATGCTACTTCAGTCCCTTAGCAATAAAACACTAAAATATATTGACTCTCAGCCAACCTCATGTCTCAATTGAGTGCTGCTATAGAGAACTATCTCTAAGGAAGGAGATCGGAAAATCTGACTGCACTGTACTGTAGGTCACAGATTGCAAGGGTCTGGAACTACTCACCCGTAATAATCTAAAAGCTAACATAAGGGTCTCAAAAGGGATTGTTGTAAAAAAAAAAGCTCTCACTCACCCTTTCAGGGGGTTAACACCGTTCCTGACCTGCTTATCCATTTATTAACACTTTAAGGTCAATAATGTTGTGTAAGGCTGTTTTAACAGTAATGTTCTACTGAATCCCTTCAGTGACATGAGTAGAAGGGCAGAATAGTGCGTATTTTTGCCAATTTTCCCATGGAGAATTTTGGGCAATATTCTGCTAAAGCTTTGTCAACAAAAAATAATCCCAAATCCGGTTCCCGGATTCTCGCTGATGTTACCCCCAAAATCCGTTTCACGGTGTAAAACCCACAAACGAATTTGGGCGGTTTCAAACCAGGCGGATTCATCAACAACTGCCGTTGGATGGAACCTGTGGACGGATTTGTAGAATCCAATCTGCGGATTCTTAAGAATCCGCCATCGGGTTGCTAAATCCGTGGATTGGATGCTACAAATCCGTCCACGGGCGGCGGAATCCGCGGAGCGTATTGGCAATAACAATAAAAAAATCAGCAAAACACGAATCGCCCTTTTTGATATTGATCCGCTGAAATCCGTGGACCAAAGGAACTGGCTGATCCGCTGTGAATTCAAATCCGCCCATCTCTAGTAAGGAACGCACAGGTACAGGTGTGACACACTTCATAGTACCAGCGCCTGAAATAATGCATTAGCCCCGCTCCTTTTCCCACATGTGGCTAATTCAAACCTAACGGTGTCTGCTCCCGCCGGCACGTTTTGTGGGTCGCGGTACAACACACCAGCGGGAGCAATAACATCTGCTACATCTGTATAATGCGATTGCAAGTTTCCTGTTATCATCATTTCTTTTAAATCGAGATTACGTTCTGAAGCTTCTAGTATTTACTCAATTCTCAGCTGTTTATTTATCAAGCCTCCCCAAGCTGCAAACTAGGACAGAGGGGGAAAACCGGAGCAGGGTAACAATGTTCCAATTTTGCACCAAAAATGCATTGATACCTAAACCCGTAAATATCTAGCAGCATCCATAAACCAGCTCGCGCTGACGCGCTTCGTGGCAATCCTTCTCTCTGAGGCAATCGCTAAATTTTTGCCGCACTTTTCTCTACAATACCAAGCAATAAAGAATGGTCTCTTTATTTCCAAATAACTCTCACTCCTTCTAAATGGTATCTGTAAAACTGAATTAAAAGGAAGGATAGTCACCCTCCAACCAGTGTGAGCTCACCCTCTCCCATCTCTGTGCATCTCGTAATGCACTTTTGTTGCAGCCACCAGTCTCCCAGTTCATAGGTACATAAATGTACGAATGGGACTATTAGACCAGGGGTGCGCAAACTGTGGGGTGCGCAATTTTTTTTGGGTGGGGGCAGTTGCAGAGGTCCCGCGCTCTTCCCCAAGGCATTTAAATTAAATGCCGGGGGATCGTGCGAGGCCTCTGCAACTCTACTTACCGGGATTCAGCCGGCTTCAGGACGCGCTGCCATGGCAACGTGGCATCAAATGACGCCGCGGGTCATGTGATGTCACACGACCCTGGAAGTAAGGAGGCGGCGGCCAACGGAGGAGGTAAGGCAGGGGATGCACCACAAAAAAAAAGTTTGCGCGCCCCTGTATTAGATAGTTTGCAGCGACCACTTAGCTGTGGCCGTTTCAGCCAGGAGGTAGGTGTTTTTAGGGGTTAGTGGGTAAATTAAGGTTATTGGGGTTTTTGGTTAAGGGATTAAAGTTTTTAGGGTTAGATGATACTGCGGCCGCGGTGTTCTGTCCTGGCGGCAAAGTATCCGGGCAGTGAAATGGCCGCGTGTGAATGTTTGCGGCTTAACGGACGCGTCTAATTGTTCTAGATGCCTAATTTACCTTCTGCACAGCTTCCTGTATCAGTGTCACCTCTCATATTGGTTCAATTTATGTCTGTACAGCAGCTCTATTGCGCTCTCTAATTTTTTAAATACTGGGTTATTAAGCTGATTGTCTATGTCACACCTGAGCACATGCGGTGAGAGCCCCACCCTAAATTTTGTGTCGATCAATTGAAACTAATGCCAATGTGTGTTATTGAAATGACGCCTCCGTCTACATTTAACACCGGCATTTCTGCAAAATGAGCATGCTGACGGGTGCAATAACATTGGCTGTATCTGCTACATTGCACTGACATTTACAAGGGATTGTTTTCCTGTTTTCAAATCATTTGCTTTGAGGGCCCCACCTTATCCAGCAACTGCAGACAGCAGTACTTATCCAGTAATATACTTTCTGTTACAGCTCCACCCATTTACATACTACTCTGCTTCTATGTTTCATTCCAAGACTATTCAATAGACTTGAAACGGCGTCTTTTCAAGTCACCTTTTTGCATTTAATAAAATTACTTTCTGCAGCCAAATCTTTTTCATCCCCTTAATGAATGAATTCATCACCTCATGGTTCTTTTGTCGGCACCAGCTGAATAAATATTTTGTAGCTGTCAGGTTGATGAAAAGGCTCGGAGATTGGGCTTAAATTCCTACCCGCAGTGTGCTAAGAGAGTACCTATTTATACATCAAAGTAGCAGGCTGGAGCAGAATACAGCACAGACACGTAAGGGGCATGCGTGTTAAGCTCCAAAATATACACGGTTTTTGTAGACGGATGTTAACAGAGGCATCTTGGTGGCAGTGTTTTTATCTAGTATGAGTATCGCTGACCTGAGGAAGAGAGAGAGAGAGCTCTCGAAACCTTATCCTATAATACATTTTTTTTATTTGGACTAACAATAGATACAGTATCAGCTCATATGGAAGTACTCATTTACTCTGCGTTATCTATTATCATAATTGTTGTATAGCGCAGACAGTGACAGGTGATATTTTTATGCAGGCATGAGTCCCTGCCCCATAGAGCTTACAATCTATTTTTCGGTGCCTGAGGCACAGCGAGATAAAGTGATTTGCCCAAAGTCACACGGAACCAACACTGGGCTTTGAACCAAACTCCCCTGCACCGTGCCGCTAGGTTTCAGAGTTAGTGCCTTTACTCACTGAGCCGCTCCTGTGTCTTACCAAAGTCGTGTTACTGGTAGTAGTGGTTCCGGTAGTAGTGGTACTGTTAGTAGTGGTACTGTTAGTAGTGGTACTGGTAGTAGTGGTACTGGTAGTAGTAGTACTGGTAGTAGTGTTACTGGTAGTCGTGTTACTGTTAGTAGTGGTACTGGTGGTAGTGGTACTGGTAGTAGTGGTACTGGTAGCAGTGGTACTGTTAGTAGTGGTACTGTTAGTAGTGGTACTCAGGCCAGTCAGTTTCTAAATGTTACACTATGGGACACAGCTATTTGGACTTTATTTTATAAATACATTTGATTGTGTTTCTAGTTCAACGAAGTACATTTAGAGGGAAACTTACTGACACTAAAAGTGATGACTTTCCATGAAATTATTAATGCTAAAAATGTGACTGCAGTGAGTCTCGTTCATTGTAAGTAAAACCTGACTCCTGTTAGCATTACTGAGTTCCAGACGTCCTCCACCATCTTTCTCTTCCCTCTGTTAGTGCCAATCCGATGCCGGCCCCTGCACCAACCATGAGGCGGAAGTGTTAAAAGGATTTCAGTTGCTGCAGTGTAATTTACATCGCAGATGTCAACTCAGCCTGATCCCTACAGGACTTCTCCCAACTCCATCTCCCAAAATAGACCTTTCTTTTTTTTATCCCATTAACCTTCATGGGGTTTGACTGTAACAGAGACATGTCAACTCCACCTCACTAATTACAGCAACATGGCCCGCATCATACAGGAACTAAAATGCAGAGAGAGAAGATTATTCTCTAACACTTTCAAGAGAGGTTGTGGCAATGCAGTGTGCAAATAACACAGTGTAACTTAAAGACAAGGTTAGAAGAGCTTGTATCTCCCCTCTGTGCTCTGAGAATGTGTGCAGGACATGTATGTATGTACAGTATATCTTTATTTATATAGAGCCATCCATGTGCATATATGTATGTACAATATACGGTATCTGTATTTATATAGAGCATCCATGTACATGTATGTATATATGTATGTACAGTATATCTTTATATAGAGCCATGCATGTAGTACATATATGTATGTACAGTATATCTGTATTTATATAGAGCCATCCATGTACATGTATGTATATATGTATGTACAGTATATCTTTATATAGAGCCATCCATGTACATACAGTATATGTATGTACAGTATACTGTATCTGTATTTATATAGAGCCATGCATGTACATATATGTATGTACAGTATATCTGTATTTATATAGAGCCATCCATGTACATGTATGTATGTACAGTATATCTTTATTTATATAGAGCCATCCAAGCGCTACACAGCAGTAATACACATGTGACATAATAAATATAACACGTAATGGGAACAAACGTTTGAGACATAAAAGAATCATTAGGGAAAAAGGAATCCCTGCCCCGAAGAGCTTACAATCTAAGTGTTAAATGTTTCAGTTCATAATGGATAAAGACACCATTAACGCTTTACAATGAAAAATAACAGCTCTTTTTATTTTTATAAACATTTTAAATGTATACTGCCCATTGTTAGTAGTCAAGGTGTGATTCTACAGTAAATTATAGGGTGGGGCCACGGTTATATTTAGAATGACCCCTTCCTTTAGCATGAATAGTTAATTCATATTTTACATTTTGTCTTTAAATCACAGTGTAATGCCTTTTATAGTTTTTTTTTTACCTCTGTCAAAAATTGTTGCCTCAAGCAGAATCTATATCAGGAGTGGCCACCTCCAGTCCTAAAGGGACGCGCACAGGTCAGGTTTTAAGAATGCCCCTTGTTGATTGAACCACTGGTTGAGCCACCTGTGCTGAAGCAGAGATGTCCTTAAAACCTGACTTGGTTGTGGCTGGCGTTGGCTGTCTCTGATCTACAGGTTCTGTTATCCGGTGTGTATTAAAAACAAAAAACAGTTTGTATTCTTCTCCAAGACATTTCTGAGTTTACACCTCTAAATAAAGCTGTCATAAATAGTTTATAATTTAAAATGATCCATAATGTAACTCGCTGTCACACACAATGGGTACTGGAGCTTCATCGTTTGAGCAGGTTAGCCTTCCCTATGTAGATTTAATCCCTTCCACTCATTCACCCTATACATTCATTATTTATCTCCCAGAGGTGATTGACTTGTTTAAATAGCAGTCATAGTGATTGCTTTCCAATGACAGGTATTTGAGGTTCTGTCTGTAGCGTCAGCTCTCCACAATGGGCCCACCAGGGATGTCGGTGATAGATACAATCGGCATGTGTCGTAATTAAGTGGGGACAGAGAAGGGCATATTTTATTAAGAGAAAATAGCTTATTTTTTACATAGTTACTTGAATAACAGCTAAGAGAATAAAGCCAAGAATGAAAAATTAAATGATGTAAAATTAATTAATTATATTTTAGGGTTTTGGGGGGGAAAAAATGACTACTAGTAACTGCACAGTCTGTGTCCAAAGTCACCTTACCATTTATCCAGCTTAAGCTTGTGGTGAAATGGTTACAGGAAGGATGGAGAACTGAATTCATTATGGATGATTGATCAGTGCCTGTCTTTAGCCGAGCAATACTACCCTGGGATGCAGAGAGCTATTCATATTGGTCAGAGACCCGTAAATATCAATCAGAAGAGTGCAGCAAACCCAATGTAGTTACACAGCTAAGCGTGGTGTGTCAGATACGTTCAGAGCAGAGTAGTTGGTTAAGTGCTATGGAGCATGGGGAGAGAAGGGGAGAATAATATAAGGGCAAAGAAACAAGAGATGACAGAACTTTTCAAGAGCCAAGACAGGTTGGCTGTAGCCATGGATCCTGTGCCACTGATTGAAAGACCTGTGCTGAAGCAGGGATATCCATAAAACTTGGCCTGTTGGTGGCCCTCGAGGACTGAGTTTGACACCCCTGATCTAGGTCCTGAGCTGGTTGTGTGTTTCCATGCTGCATGTCCTCCATCCTGTCTGGTCCCTAAGTCCCTCGGTGCCGGGGATTGTCAGGCAGTAACGGTCACACAGCGGAGAGAGTGCAGACACATGCATGTTTAGGTTCTGCCACTAATTAGGTTAAAGGAGCAATCCATGCAATATTCTACCTGTGTGTTTTTTAATAAATCAGTTCTGTAGTTTTAGATAATACTTACTACATCTTCCCCCCCAATCTTAATGCCATTTTTTATTAGTTTTAATTTACGAAGCGTGCTTTGTTTTCTATTGCAGATTTTAGCGAACTTCCTCAGCAGTGCAAGATCTTTGCAACACTTTCCTGATTGTGATAATTTGTTGCCAACATTCCCAGCAGCTTTAGCAGCAAACTATAAAAGATAATGTCACCTTAGTAATATAAGAATACATTGTAGCTGCTGTTAGATTGACAGAAGGATTGATTGAAACAGAAAGGCAGCCATTTAGTGAACCCTGGGAGGCAGGATCTGTGCTGATTGATTATGTGAGAACACATCGATCAGCAGCTTACGTAATTAGTTTTCAATAAATGTAATCAAAGGCTGCATTTTTTTAACGTGCCACTTGGATTGCCTCTTTAACAGTTATGTTGCGTTTGTGTATACAACAGCAAGCATTAAAAACATACAAAAACAGGTTAAAAAGAAACAAAACAAAGCTATTATATTTTAACGACATGTTTCTTCAAAGGTACAAGCCCTATTAATTTGCAAAAAAGTACCATTTTGTTATCAAATAAACAATGTCATTGTCTTCTTCATCCAAAGATAATCCTACTTATTTTGCGATGCCTTATAGTAATCGCAGGCGGCTAAGGGGTAAAGGAAATGATGAAAACCGTTCTGTTTATCAGGGCCTCTGCATGGAGGAGAGATGCTTAATAATGGCCTGGTTTAACCATCCAGATACCTGGCTGCCTTATGTAAAGGTATGCAGTATATATTTGGATACATTTTTAAATATAATAATAACGTTATTACAGTACATAGCAATTTTCTCCCAATGGGACTCAAGGTGTTTCACACTTACAGTATAACATGCAGTGCACAGCACAGAGGAATGTTACAGACACAGTCCCTGCCCAGAGGAGCTTACAATCTATTTATTTTTGGTACCTGAGGCACAGGGAGAAAAGGTGACTTTGCCCAAGACAGTAATAATAGTTCCAGCACTCACTGACTAGTAGAATGAATCTCAAGAGTAGGTAATTGCCAAATCAGAAAAAGATATTTAATGTCAACACAAGTCAAATCCACGGAGCGATGTGACCAACACAAAAGCGTCTAAAATACATACTGCAAATAAACATAGTATGCAAAAAACAGAATATCACACAATGGGGGGTGGGGTGGAGGGAGAAACAAGGGAGGGGGGCAAAAAATGGGGATAAGCAGGGGGGCAACGTTTCGGGGACAAACCCCTTCCCCAGGCCCGTTCCCTTGCAGCAGGAGAGGAGAAGTGCTTGTGACTATGCTAGATGTCTTATACCCTGTGGTCTGATTTCACACTAGTTATATTATCTCTACTTTTTCTTTGTCATACTCTTAGATTGGTTACTTAGAGGTGCTTTGTGTGCTTAATCTGCTAGGGTTGCTGTTTCATTGTGTTGGGGCTTTGGGGAAGGGAAGTACCTCTGTGTCCCCTTTTGGGGTCCTGAGGGAACGGGCTTGTCCGGGCTTGTCCCCCCTCCCCCCTGGTTTCTCCCACCCCCCATTGTGTGATATTCTGTTTTTTGCATACTATGTTTTTTTGCAGTATGTATTTTAGACACTTTTGTGTTGGTCACATCGCTCCGTGGATTTGACTTGTGTTGACATTAAATATCTTTTTTTGATTTGGCAATTACCTACTCTTGAGATTCCTTCTTCTAGTCAGCGAGTGCTGGAACTATTATTACTGCTTTGTAATAATTTAGGAGGATTTGGGTCCTTCTTTTTGTTCCTTTATTTGCACCCTGCAACCTGCATGAGATTATCTTATTTTTTGAGTGCTGTCTATCACTTGTTTTTTCTGCGACTTTGCCCAAGGTCACAAGGAGCTGACACCAGGAATTGAACCAGGTTCCCCTGATCCAAACTCAGTGTCATTATTGACAGAGTCAGTGTCTTTACTCTCTGAGCTTCTCCTTCAGCCCTATTTATGTGCAATACATGCATTATATATGTCCATATCCTCACACAAAAATAACCCCTTGGCCAGGTCTGATCTCTTATGCAGTATGCCACATGGGGCACAGCATTAAAATATACCGTCCAAAGTGAACATATTGCGAACAAATACTAACTCTCTGGCCAACAAAGAGGCACCAAAAATGCAGATTGTAAGCTCACCGGGGCAGGGACTATGTCTGTAACATTCCTCTGTGCTGCGTACCACGCGCTGTACTGTAACATTCCTCTGTGCTGCGTACCACGCGCTGTACTGTAACATTCCTCTGTGCTGCGTACCACGCGCTGTACTGTAACATTCCTCTGTGCTGCGTACCACGCGCTATACTGTAATTGTGACGCGCTTTGAGTCCCATTGGGAGTAAAGTGCTATATGAAAATAAGTAATTATTATTATTTTTATTACTAATAAATCACAAAATACGAATTCCCTAAGGCAGTCGTAGTCTCCCTCATGTTGAAATGAGAATCAGCACTGGCCCCATTTACACGGTTTATCCTTATACTTCTGTACGATTCTACTTTGAATTGCCCAATGCACCAGCAGTTTACGCAGTGACCTTGCGGGGTGTCACTCACGGTCTCACGCCGGCTAATTCTGTATCTGAGGAATGCAAAAAAAAAACCTGTGATGTCCTTGTATAGTCTAAATGCTCCATTGGACGCCCACAAGTCGCGCATGATATTGTAAACAAAGTTGCAAACCCAGCATAGATGTACTGCAGGATAACCTTGCTTAGCCTGAGGGCGGCTGGAGATGCCGGCTGCATGCACTGCTAATCTTGGATACCTTGCAGATTGTGACAGCTGTTATTGGACCAACATAAATAGCATCCAAAGCCAGTCTGTAAATGTGCATTCAAGATTACATACAGCAGCTTTATCCTGAAGTATTCTCTACAGTACCGTTACTTCCTGGGCGATTTTAACATTTTAATCTCTGGTGACCGGCAAACTTCCGTTCACTTGTTACACGGTTCGTTGTTCTTTTTAAAATCTTAATCACGCACTTCATTGTGTTAAATCCTGCTGTGGTTTCCTGTTTCACAATGTCTATATAGAATTTTTCATTTCCTTTTAAAAATGGAGCCGTATTGATTTTCTAATAACTCCGTTATACTCTGCCGCTGTATATCTTTTTTGCTGAGGTACACGTGTATTATGTGCATTATGAGCTGGAACGAAATGTCCCTTTTTGCATTTTTTTGTGATTTTATCGCTTATCGGAGATGCCCTTTCAGGCCTAAATCTGACCCCCAAAAACCGTATCCTCAGGGTGTGGTTTGTAGTCCTTGGGGTGGATCCTGTATATGTCAGTGTGGATGTGCAAAGTGGAAACGGATGTTGAAAACATCTGAATATGGTATGTTTGTATGTTGTTTTATATGTAGATTAAAGTGCCAGGCATTTTTTAAGAACTGAGTACGGTGACTTAATACCACTATGAAGAGCTGTCGTCACACGTAGAGACGGGCGAATCCTCCAACGTCCGTTTCCCGGGTTTTCTCGCATGTTCCTCTCGAAATCCGTTTTCGCGGTGAAAAAATCCATGGACAGATTTGGTAAGTTTGAATCCGCCATTGGATGCAATCCGTTGACGGGCTGCGGAATCCGCGGAGTGCATTGGAAATTATAATTAAAAATCCACAAAACGCGTATCGCCATTTCTGAGATTGATCGGCGGAAAACGCGCAGACCAAAGGAACCGGCCGATCAACTGCAGATCCAAATCCACTAAAACAATTCTCTCATCTCTAGACACATGTTGAAGGTGTCAGTTGTGGGTTGACTTTATTTTGATAAATCTGACCACAACCAGCCTCCCTCCAACTAAAATAAGTGACAAAGATCTCAGTGATGATTTTCAGGAGGAGCTTATGTCAGGGGTGGCTAATTCCAGTTCTCAAGAGCTATCAACAGGTCAGGTTTTCAGGATATCCCTGCTTCAGCACAGGCTGCTCAATCAGTGGTTCAGTCAAAGATTGAACCACTGATTGAGCCACCTGTACAGAAGCAGGGATATCGTGAAAAACTGACCTGTTGGCCCTTGAGGACTGGAGTTTCCCACCCATGGCTTAGGTCTTGTGTGGCAAATTACAATGGGGTGCATGAAATATATGTGGGGCACCCGTGGAAGAAAGGCTGGTACACGTATAGGTTCTCTACCTTTGCAGGCCTAACTTTACAAAGTTACTTAAGAACCCGTCCCCTCCAATATCTCCCCTTGGTAGTGACTGTTTCCAACAGGATTTTGGGCGGTTCTTGTTTTTCTTCTTCCAGATAAATGTGACTATTTAAAACAGCAGAAATTGAATTTTCTATTTGTTGATAAAGTAAAAATCAAGATGGCCGCCAAACTCATCCAGTAAGAACCCCGGGTGACCTTGCGTCTATCTTTTGACCTCACTCACAGTAGTGAGGCTGACCTGTTTATTGCTCTCAGTGAATAATGTCACTAGGCTTGTAAACTAGTAAACAGCAACTGTTGTTACTGATTGTTTGGCAGCAATTTTTGGATGAGCGTGCGAAACGAAGACTTCAACTAGACTTTCTGGCAACTTTGGGTGTGTTTTTACCTGTGTTTTATTTGTCCACGTGTTCTTTCTTCACAGGCCAAACTCCTTGACCCATTCTTAAGGTACAGTACTTAAAGAATATTTTAGCGTTGATCTTACTTTCTGTTGCAATTCTTTCATTAATTTTCAATTTTAGCTAATCTTCTTGCCCTTCTGCAACTTTTGTTACATTCCTTATAATTCTGATGCGATGCCTCCGTCCCTTCTGACTTTAAGAATCTAAACTCCTGCCTCTTCTTTTCTATTTCCTTCCCCACCTGATTATTTTGCCATGTTCGTTTAAACTTGCTTATTTAAAATTTAAAACAATGTTTTAAAGACTGCCTATTTATCTTCCACATATTCCTGCAAAAATATAATCACAATGTATTCCTTGTAGATCATTATTCATTAATCGGATGAGTGAGCGAAGGTTTCAACTAGACTTTGTGGCCACTTTGGGTGTTTGTCGGCCTGTGTTTTTGTCTGTGTGTTCTCTCTCCACAGGCAAAACACCTTGACCAATTCTACTAAAATGTTGCCTTTCTGCCATCCTAATTTAGATCTGTCAGATGTTTCAACCAAATCAGTACAGCGTCCATTTTGTAATTATTATTTTTGTTTTTTTAAGAAGAAAAAAAAGTAAATGGTACATCTCATCGACTGGATTCTTGATACAAAACATTAACTGTATTATTTTGCAACTTGTATGAAATTGTCAGACAATTTGCTTTAACCGTTTGAAAGAAATAAAATATTTAAAATGAAAATAAATTGATAACCACGGTAACAAACAACACTGTACAATAACAACCTGTAGCTTTCCTTTCACATCTGCAGTAGGCGGCAGTGATCATTATTCACAGCACAATGGGTTTTGGATTGGTTCTCCAAGGTATCCACAATGTCAGTATAACTGTTCATACATAGCGGCGTTCTAGAGAATTATACGTTTTCTGTGTTGTTTCACGCAGCTTTGTTTTTGCAAATGAGATTGTTACATGGAAGTGTTTAGCAGCTTGTGATATTATATTAAACATATTTATTTTCAAGTCGCATTCTTCAAAAGTGGAGACAAAAACACTGTCTCAAACTACAGGCCAATCTCTCTTCTCCCAATACTATCCAAAGTCATGGAAAAATGTGTTCACTCCCAATTAAGTGATTACAAAACCAAGAAAAATTCCCATAGCCAATTCCAATCTGGCTTTCGCCCCAAACACTCCACCGTAACTACCCTTCTAAAGTTTGCAATGAGATCCAGTGTGGAATGGAACGGGGACGACTCACTGGTGCAGTATTCCCAGATTTTGCAAAGGCTTTTGATACTGTTGATCATGCTATCCTGCTTAACAAACTCCAGAGCTCTGGAATAGGGAAGCATGCTTTAAACTGGTTTCAGTCCTACCTATCAGGTAGATCTATTTTGTGGTATTGTACGAGCCTATACATTTTATATTTTATAAATAGGCTCGTACAATACCACACAATAGTGTGAGATGAAATTGGCCAGACATTACTGGTTTTAACTGAAGTTTGACAATACTAAGAACATTTGATGACAAAAACCACAAATTGATGGCATTTTGCCGTGTGTTTCATTCCGTGTTATGATTCTTTATCCTATTAGGTTTACTCGCCCATCCCACAACGCGCTATAAAATATAGCTCTTTCCTAGTAAAATCTGGACACCCGAGATAGCTGGGACATACAGTATGCTGATATGGATATGCTAAATATATTCAATAATTTAAAATTAGCATATATCCCATGTATCTCAGGTGTGCTCTCTCTCTCCCCCATTATAGTTATTGCAATGTCCTTTCTGGTATAAAAAAAACCCAGCACTTAACACTGCATTATTGTGTTTTAAAGACACACGTTAACAGTTAACACGGCATTAGCTAGATCTGGGATTCAGAAAGATGTTTGTGGTCAGTAGTTTTTGGTAAAGTTACGTGCCATTTTTTGGGGGGCCACTCAAAAATATTCAAAATTGTGCCTCTGAAGCGTGGAATCTGATGATGAACAAGTCACTTTGCCTCCCTGTGTCTCAGACACCACAACATTGTCTGTTAAATGCCATGCACAGGGCTGCACACGTTGAAATCGTTATAAAAAAATGGATATTATTGTCAGGCAATCTGCCAATACTTTTACTGAGGAATCTGGGCAACTTCAAACAGAAAATACAATAAGTACATTATGTGGCTGCCGTCTCTGGCACGGAAGTGGCTAGGTGAGTGTAAACAGCACTATACAAAAACAATGCACAGGGACAATGAGTTTCTGATGCAAAGAGCTTACAGTCTAATGTTGGTGCCTGAGATAAAGTCACTTGCTCAAGGTCATAAGCAGATCTGACAATGGGATGCACATTTGAGTCACTTCTAAACACCTAACGTTTATCTGCCTAAACCTATTGGCTGATAACTGGTTAATCAAACCTTTTAATAATTGAGCATTTCCATTCACCTCTTGGCCATGCATAGTATGCACTCATTGCTTCTCTCGCACACTGCATTCACAGGCTAATTAAGGTCCCTTGGAAGACTTCATAAAAGTTAACCTTGCGTGGATAGAAAGATCAGCACTGGTAAAATGCGGGTGCAGCACTGCAGCGGTTCCCCAGACACAATGATGATAACTTAATCACAGGTTTGTCGCATCCACCAGTCTTTCAAGAGCCTGACACCTAGGAATCTTCTTCTCCGACGTCTCGTTATTTTAGACAACGCACACCACCTTCTCTAGCTGTATAATCCCAGGCTTGAATGCCTAGTCCTGTGCATGGCATCGTGATTTTACCAGCTAATGTCAGGTTTTTGCACAGGGGAGTCTGAGTCACCCCGCCTACCACCCCAACAAACTAAATACAGGCATAATCAACTAGCCATCAAACCTGAAAACATCACCATTAAAATGCTGCATGAAGTCGGAAAATCATGAAGCGTTTTCTATTTCTTATTTTAAAAGACGGGTCTTCAGCCCAAACTGAAATACCTTACACTCCATCGCCCTACGTGGCTGTTTCTAGCAAACACCAATAATCGTATCCTATACTATATCTCTGGAGCTGAACCCCAATAATTTCAGCTCCAGGAAGCCCCTGTTTCCGGAGATACAGGCTTCTGTAGGGGGTGCCTCTAGCCACTCCGCTCGTCTACCAGGGTTCACATTATGGCAGCATTTTAAAGCTCCGGCTCCTTGTGGGCCAATAGAAAGCTGTGATGTCGTCAGGTTTGGTTTCCTATTGGCCCGCGTGATGCTGGAGCTTTACACTTTAAACCCTAGCTAGCTCAGCCAGAGCTGCTACCTGATGACATCACGGCTTCCTATTGGCTTGCACGGCGGGGGAGCTTTGAAATGCCGCCATAATGTGAACTCTGCTGGCTGCTACCCGGCTATGGGCAACCCGTATGCAGGTAAGTATCTCCGGAAGCAGGGGTCAGCGGAGCTGAAACGAACAGGGTGCAGCTCCAGAGACCCCCTGCTTAAATCCTGTGTAACAAAAATAATTAAATTTAAAAAAAAAACGCTTGGAGTGCTCCATTAAAGCAAATAAAAGTTTGCACTAATGCGCTATGGTATGCTTAATGTCAGACTTGTGCCAAAACTGGGGTTCTGTGCTTTACAAACCCCAGAAGAATATTAGGCAGCAAAGTGCAGAACGGGCATTCACCCATTATAGGGCATATTTATCAAGGCAAAAGTGGTTCAAATGAGGGGTGGGGGGGCGGGGAGTGGGGCAAAAAATATGCACCATGTGTAGCAAAGGGCAAAATTCCATTGAAATGCATGGGATTTTTTTCCTTTCTTACAGTACTGTATATACAGTATGGGGCAATTGTTTTGCCCCAGAATCGCTCCACTTTTGCCTTCATACTTATGCCCCTATGGGGATTACTCACTAAAGTCTCCAGGCTGCAAAAAATGGGCAAAATTCTGTGCAAAAGAATTGCACCAGATTTATCAAAGGAAAACTCCCATTGCTTTCATTGGGATTCCTTTGCTTTGATGAAAATGGCTCTGTTTTCTGTGCTGATTTTGCTCTATTGCAGCCAGGGGCTTTAGTAAATAGAGACGGATAAAGCACTAATAGGGTTATTTACCAAAGAAATAGAGTATTCCAGCCACCTGTTTTCCTTTTGCCTAGAATATGGCCAAGGCGGGCTGACGAGACCTAAAAAAGGGACAGTCACAAAGAGGAGCAATAGTGATAATATGTATTCTTATATAACACTGGCAGTATATGCAGTGCTGTACGTAGAACTTTGTAGTCAAAATGAGTCCCTGCCCAGTAGAGCCTGCAATCAAATTTTAGGGCACACGGCGATAAAGTCACATGCCCAAGGTCACCCATGGAGTCACCTGCTTTAAAAGGCTTGACATTGCTTCAGCGCTACTCTTTCAGTACAGGGGACAGAGAAAGAGGAATAGACACAGAGCACAGTAATAACCTCATTGTTATCAGTTACTCTGTCTGGTATGACAGGGGGTCTCAATTCCAGTCCTCAAGACCCCCAACAGGCCAGGCTTTAAGGAGATCCCAGCACAGGTGGCTCAATCAGTGGCTATGTCTTCGACTGCTCCACCTGAGCTGCAGCAGGGATATCCTGAAAACCTGACCGGCTGGTGGCCCTTGAGTACTGGAGTTGGCCACCCCGCAGTCATAGCTCAGTGGTGTGTGGGGGGATAGAGAGCTCAATACACTGGCACTAATATTACCTCTGCGAAACAGCAAATAAGTTAGTGTCCAAATCAGGAGTGACCAGCTCCAATCCTCAAGGGCCGCCAACAGGTCAGGTCATCTTTGGTAAAGCGCACCATGCGAGAAACGCGTTAGAGGGTTCTCTTTTAAATAGTTTATGTCCCATTAAATTTTTGTTATTTTTTCATTTGGCCTCCAGTTCTCGTTTTTCATTGCTGTGCTCCTAGTTTTTTCTCCTGTTTACCCATTGACTGAACCATTGATTGAGCCACCTGTGCTGAAGCAGGGATATCCTTAAAACTTGACCTGCTGGTGGCCCTTGAGGACTGGAGTTGAGCACGCCAGCTCTATGACACTTAAAGGGCTGGGGATAGAGGTGTGTGACACTTTTGCCCAAGGTTGTCGCTTCCTCACAAAATTAACAATTTTTCAGCTGCCAAAAAAAATGGCGACGGTGTGAGAGTTTGCCAGCAATTCGCCAAACACGAGGTCAATGAAAACTGGAATTTCGATTAACATGCTAATTGATTAAATTCTCTAAAATCGCTAGATTCACTTAATACAGAGACTACAAGTAAGGCAAACGCAGCATGTTTCGCTCGCTGCCAGACGATATTTCGCTGAAAGATTACTAATTTGGCGACGTTATTATCTTATTCAGATTTGGCAAAAAGTTTTGCAAGAAATCACATTTGGGAAAAAGAAACGGTAAAAACACTGTGACTGCGTTTGGTAAAGTTTTGCACGTGTAGCTAGAAAATAATAGGTGAGTGGAAGGCTGTCTGAATTTGAATGCTAACTTTTTTAATGTCTGGTTATACCCGTTGCATAGCCAGCATCCAGCCTCTCACTGATGAGACCCAAGAGGTCGAACCAGCTGTCTGTGAGCAGGGTTACTGGCTATACACTTCTGTAACCCAGGCTGTGCTGAAAAGCTGTGTAATGCAGCAGGGATAAGCTCATAGGGATCCATGCTACTATGGTTGAGAAGCAAACAGTGACACACTGAGCTGAGTTGCATGTCATTACCCAGAACTCCTAGCTGCAGTGGAAGCACTGTTTGCTAAGAGATAATAGGGAAAGACGGGTTTGCCGAGCTGTCTGAGACATGCAAATGCACCACAAGTGGTAATTTTATTTACTGTACAATACTAACTTTAGAGTCCAGAGAAAATGTATAATTATACCTTTATTTAATACATCAATAGGTCAAATAGGGCTGTTTTGTATTTTGAGCACCAACATTTTGTAACAATTGATGAATAACAGCAACTGATTTAAAAAGAAAACAAAATCAGATAGTTTTTCTGATAAATCTAGTGTTTTTACTATTGTTAGCCCAGTTTTTCAGCTAGGATACTTTGATAAAGCAGCCATACAAAGTAGTTAATTCCATCTTTGAATGTGGCTTGGAACAAGTTTGACTCATTTCTATGCACGAGTTAATCTTCAATAACGCAACAACTCATTGTAATATACAAACCCTGCGCTGACAATGTTCACAGCCCCGCGCTGATATCCTACATGGGGAATAAACAACCTGTGTAATGCCAGCCCAACCTGAATATATCAGCACATTGTAGACAGTGCAGGAGATGCTACTCATAACTTTTTAATGAATGCATGATGAATATTGTGCTATTTGGCTATACTCTCTGCATCAACCACTGAAAGGTAACCTCCAGGGACGGACTAGATTTATGTGATGACACATTACCGGCTGCCTCCGTGAAGATGTGACCTTTTTTTTGAAGCTCAAGAAATCCATAAGTCACCTGAAAGCAATTATTTGTCCAAGCTAATTAACCATATTTTTAACAGATTACTTTGCGGCATGTCAACTAGAGACTTTAGTTCTATTGTTTATCAGTTCGAGGTAGTATCCAAGAGCTTTAATGGGCTGGGAGAAAACTTTGCAAGTTGTGAAACGTTTTACTGGATCAACATCTAAATAATTTATAGACGATGTGCGTAAGTTACTGAGAAAAAACAGCCCGCTTTTACCGAGGAAATGATGTACGGATGTACTGGAATCAACGTCATTGTTCTTTCTGGCGTGGTATATCGGGATGTATTACAATATGTTTTACCAACATTGCTAGCGAATCCTTTTTGCTTTGAGTTAAATTGGGATTTGTTACATTAGCACTGGGGACAGTCCGTGTCACAGCTACATCCGAATATTTGGTTACCCTCTTATCCTGATGATTATTAGCCTTGGGTTCCAGCATTTGTTCTCCATCGAGCCCTGTACAGTTGCAGCCAATAGAAATGTAATAATAACTTTAATTGATATAGCCCTTTGTTCCCAATAGGACTCAAAGCGCGTCACACTTACTGTGCGCAGAACGCAGCACAGAGGAATGTTACAGGCACAAGTACCTGCTCTGTGGAGCTTAAACTCTATGTTTTGGTGCCTGAGGCACTGGGAGATTCAGGGGCTTATGCAGAGAGCAACGTAATATTCAGGTGCAATGGCAATGAAATAGCCAGTGAATAGGCGGTTTTTTTCGCCTTATGCACGGAACACCGTTACCCGCGTTTTATAAGTTTTGTAAACATGCCGAGGCGCGCGGTCGTTGGGAAACATAAATCATTCCTGTGCTACCGTGGAAAGACGAACGCGCGCCTCTCGCGAGACCCAGAGCTGCTGATTGACAGCTCTGAGGTTACCTCAGTCCCCCTCATGTACACACGTTCAGCGTCCATGCAACGTTAACGGCTGTCTAACACATTGATTTAGTAACAGATTAACAACAACGTGTGCAATTTTTTAATGTTTATGATTTATTTGAACGTGTGACACATCGGCCACGGGTGTTTATATCCAGGTTTTCTTTCTGTACACCTCTGAATCGCCCCTCCAGCGAACCCAAAAAAATAAAAGGCAATGCATTTTCTCATACGTCCAGCACCGCCGGCAAACAACAGTTACTTGCCAACTTTAGATGGCGGACAGAAGCGCGCCATATAATGTGCCTGAATAGCGCGTACATGCGCATCGGCCCTACTTGAATACCATGTAATTTAGAAATGGCGAATAAGTGATTCTCGCCACGTACGTGGCAATTTTTTTTGGCTACAACACACTTCTGGCGGATTCTTTGAAACTCGCCATGTTCTCGGCAAGAAACATTTTCAAGCGCACTCTTTCGCCAAATCCTTGGCGACATTCACCTTCTCTCACGTCTCTGCATAAGCCCCAAAGTGACTTCTCCAAGTTCACAAGGAGCCGACACCGGGAATTAAACCAGGTTCCCCTGCTTCACACTCAGTGTCATTGTTTTACAGAGTCGGTGTCTTTACTCACTGAGCCGCTCCTCCTATATGTAGCTATATCCTGGACTATTTTTTGTTTTTACATTCAGATAACATGTAATATTTGAGGGGATTTTGTTTTACCACTGCACCATCACCCTCTCAAAAAACGTGATGCACCAAAAAGAAAATCCAATATTTGGGGGTCAATTCCCTAAAAAATCCCATTCAAAAGAATAAGAATTCCACCTAGTGTAATATCTTAATTGGGTTATATGCAGAGAACCTTTCTTTGTAACTGACCCTCCCCACACCCTTTCCGTATATTTGTTAATCTAGTGCAGGAGTGGTCAACTCCAGTCCTCAAGGGCCACCAACAGGTCAGGTTTTCATGATATCCTGTTTCAGCACAGGTTGCTCAATCAGTGGCTCAGGACTGGAGTTTAGCACCACTGGTCTAAATGACTTCATTGGTGCATGTCACCTCATTATCAGGCTTTCCCTCCTGGGAATCCCCCCCCCCCCCTTCGTCCCCCATACATTCTGTAGCGATCTCTCCAGCTAGAAATCCAGTGAAAGTACAAGCCAGTGAAATAATACCACAGAGAATAATATTAGTAATTACTGACCTATATCAGTCATTCTGTGTCTGATAAACCTGACGATCCTGACTCAGCATCGGGCGGGCTTCGTTTATTACATCATTGACATACACATATTGTTTCTGAATTTGAAGCAATAATTATTGCAAAGACCGTATAATTAAAAAAAATGATTGTAAATAAAACGATACAATTCTTGGTGTAAAAAAAATAAAGAAAATAACATTGGCTTATTTGTATTTGTATGTGTAGGTTATTCTGGCAGTGAATTAGTGAACCTCTTAAAGCTGCAAACCCCACCCCCCTGTCGGAACTAGGGGATCCCCCTGATATGATCCCAGTTCTCCCAAACTTTGGGCCCCCAGATTCTGAGCTGTTTGTTGTGTGTGCTGTTTTCACAATAAAAATACAAATAGGGATTATTTATTTATTTATCAAATGTTTTACCAGGAAGTAATACATTGAGAGTTACCTCTCGTTTTCAAGTATGTCCTGGGCAAAGAGTTATGATGACAGATACATGGTTACAAATACATGGTTACATTAGGTGAACAGGGTTATACATTATATATAAAGACATTGCATTACATTTGGCGAACAGGGTTATACATTATATATGATGACATTACATGCACAGTTAAAGATAATATGTATTATAGGCGTTTGTAACAGTTACAGACCACATTAAAATGTGAGACAGCTTTAGATTTGAAAGGACTTAGACTGGTGGCGGCTGTGAGAGTCTCCGGTAGACTGTTCTAGTTGTGCTGTGCACGGTAAGAGAAGGAGGAGCGGCCGGATACTTTGTTGAACCTTGGGACCATGAAAAGTCCCTTGGAGTCCCTTGGAGATGAAGGAGGCCACAGATCCACTTTTGGGGACCCCCTGGTTCAGCTAAGCTAAAAAAACAATTGCGAGCAAGAAGGACTGCTGCTTTAATTGCTCTAAGAGGCCCGTGACACAGTGCTCTTCAGTGTGTTGTAGTGCAGAGCTCACAGGCAGTGATGTGCATTAGCATACATGTAGAGGCTGTGTATAACAGTCTGTTACTATTAGAAGTACATTGAAGAATGTATAAGAGAACAATAGGTGAGACAGAGGCCTCATCTTTAGCTTTGTGCCAATCACCGCAGTAAAGTGTTGTTGCTTATTTCCTTACAAATAAAACACACAGGGTTTGATTGTACTTTGCTGAACACATTGTTTGCAGAAGGTCAGGAAGCTCAGTCCCTGTTTTGAGCCATCCCGTTGAATTCATCTGTTGCATAGTGAGAACCTATAGGGCAGGGGGTGGCCAACTCCAGTCCTCAAGGGCCACCAACAGGTCAATGTTTTAGGATATTCCTGCTTCAGCACAGGTGGCTCAATCAGTGGGTCGGTTGAAGACTTGCCAAGTCCAGTCCTGAAGGGCCACCTGCAGGTCAGGTATTAGGGATATTCCTGCTTCAGCACAGGAGGCTGAATCAGTGGCTCAGTCTTTGACTGAGCCACTGATTCAGCCTCCTGTGCAGAAGCAGGGATATCCTTCAATCTTAATCTGGTGGTGCCTCTTGAGGACTGGATTTGGCCACACCTGCACTAGGGATATATATGAATCCAACAAAACTTGTGTGCTGCTTGGAGCAATGTTCCATTTGTTTGCTCTTAGTCATGTGACAAGTAAAAGGCTTAGAAGGGCAAACTACAGTAAAAACCAAAGGGGAGTTATTTATTAAGGTTTCCCAGTTGCCAAACTAGTGCAAAGCCAAAAGAAAAAACAACAATTGCACCAAATTTATTTACGGGAAACTATTTGCTTTCAAGTGGATTCCATTTCTTTTGTAAATCTGGTGTTGTTTTCTTGCACTGGTTTTGCCCCAGTATTGCAGCTGGGAGATTTCAGCAAATAGATGCCTAAGTACCTTAATCCTTTTGGTGCTGAAAGCTCAACGATCAAATGATCACGACCAGTCCAATCACATTCTGAGCACGATCTCCCCCTAGTAAATTAGCAGTACTCACATGACAGTCCTTGAACGTCATAAGGAGACCTAGAGTCACTTCCCTTATGAGAAGGGAATAGTGATAAAGGCACCTCAAGGTTTAATACATGGATGCAAAGAGGTGCAAGACGAAAGTGCCCCAATTTTGCTCAAGAATAGCCTTGATTCATCAATTCTTTCAATGGGGTCTACAACCTATTGTTGCATGGTCCTCTTGAAGTGAAAAGTGTTGTCACCTAGTACTGTATTTTTATCTATCCTACAGTATTTGGCTATGTGGATTTGTTGTCTGACGTGCTGCCCATGCTTAACGCTTTCAATGTCAAAGGATGAACCAGGGGACCTGTAAATACAAATTAAAATGACCCCACAGAGGTTGTTGGCAGTGACTCAGGATGCGATCAGAAAAAAAAGTGTGCGCCAGCTTTTCAAATGTCACTGTTATAAAAGTCAGGGGAGATCTGGCTCTTTATATGTGTGAGTATGAACAATGACTTCAAGGTCACCCACACTGTATGCAGAGATAAATGCAATGTATATGGAAATGGATGGTCACCTTTCTAAGGGGCATTGGACATATATTCACAATTATTACAGGAGGGGACACTTTGAAAATTGATGTCAGAGAGAGGTGTTCTGGATTGAAGACTGGGAGGCCATTGGGATTAACACTTTAGTTGCCAAGGGAGCAGGCACCTTTGGCAGCGAATGTGTTCAGTAAAAGAGATGTTTCACATTGCTTTTTGTTGTTGCTTTTGTTACTATTTATTTAGACATGACAAGTCTTGAGTCAAGACATTGACTTGTAAATACAGAATAAAAGCACGAAAGGAAAGAGAAATCTGAATGTAGCATATTCAATGAAAATATGTTACAGAAATTAAATCTGGACAAGGGGAATACAATGCCTTAAAACTAGGGTGAGTTCCAAGTTAAACAAGTCACAGAATCAGGTTTGGTCAATAACCATTAACACGGGGTACATGAAGTTTGTCATAGTCATTTGTGACTGTGAGGAGGCACAACTAAAGGTGATATCAAAGCCTTTCATATCAAAGCACGCGGCCGAGTAACCAGAGAACTGTAGAAGTTCAAGACATTATTGGTGACCCAAAGTGTGAAAACCAATGCTCCCAATTATCCACGAATTATTGGTGGGATTGTGCAGCTCAGAGGATATCTTCTCCAAGTAAGCTATTTCCCAAATCTTACTACATACATATTGTAAAGATGGCGGGTTGGATTGTTTCCAATAACACGCAATGTGTTGTACATAGTCATGTACATAGTCAACTGATGTAAACTCCATCCACATACACACATATCATCCCAAGTTCCCATGTAACTAATTTACTTATTATTATTATTATTAATAATAATAATAATATTATTAGTAGTAGTATTATTATTAACATTCACTAAAATGGTGGCAATGAGCACTCAGTGCTAACTTATTAAACTTATTAAGCGTATTTATCAAATGACACCTTACGGCCCTATCTAGTAAAAGGCATAGCACTGTTTAGTAAATATTGGCTACTTTATTCTTTCGTTGCAACTGAACTGTTTCCTGCTTTCCATGCTCGAATGCTGTCTTCCAATTATGTTTAAGTAGATAATTGGCAGGGTAGATTCTACAAATAAAATAACTGGCGAAAAAGCAGCTCTTTAGGAATGTTTCATTTTGCATCCTCACAGCGTACTCCCATGTACATTGCTTGTAATCCCCTCATGCAGGCATTAGTTATGGAGCATTAGAATGGGAGGGGTTGAACGAGGGATTGGGTGAAGAGTAATGGGCTTGCTAAATGGGAAGGCTGCGTGTTTATCAGAAATTACCTACCTTAGGAAAAAGTAATTTAGTGATAAATGGTTATCCGTTCAGAGGCAACAGTGTCAGCAAAAGCTGCCTCAAATTAATCTCTTTGCCAATCCTCTCTGATCTAGCAAACACCAACAGGGAGTACTATCTCAGTGCAGTAACAATGTCAGTGGCTTCAGAGCAGTGACACAATCACCCCTCTACCTTTGTGGTCTGAATTCTGAATATACTTTCTATGGGATAGAGTCATTAAAGGTGGGAATCTTGCGCTCCTCCCAAATTGGCTTGCAATGTATTCATGAAATTCTACAATTTGGTCAACAGCAAGTCTTAGAACAAAGCGTAATCTAGTTGCTCTTTGGATCAAAATAAGTGTATTTTATACCTGTTTGCTGATGGTAGAACTGGTAAGGAGCTCAGAACCTTAAAGGAAGGGCCACACACATCCAAAAAAAACATTAGAGTCCACTCATTGTATGTCCATCCAGAACCTTCAGTAATCAGCAAGCCTCCAACTCGACCCTTAGAACAGATTCCGTTTTTGCTAAGTTACCCTCAATAACGCAAATGATACCCATTCAGAGTATTTAAATGGAGTCATGACCACCGGAAATAAATTCTTCAAATATGGCTTCCATTTTTGGTATAAATTTCCCAGCTCTGGTAGAACGTGTATCAAACATTTAAGTAATCATAAGGTGAAAAAGCAAAGATTCCAATTGATTGATACTTGGTGGCAATGGTTTTAATCAATTTGTCAATATTAATTTGTGAGCGGCAACCTGATTATCCCCGCCAATCTGTGTAGGGCCTGAGTCTGTGTCCTCCACACACCCAAATTTCAATGCCCTATAGTCCAAGGGTAGCCTTAAATGAAGCAACATATTCAAATAATTTAACTTTATCTTCAAGAACCTCCTGATTTTTCCATAGTACAGTACCTTAAACAGTGGGCAAGTGTAGCGTCCGTGCCTCCACACTTCATATAGACTGCCTCCGTTTCAGTTCGAAATGTATTTCATTGTCCGGGTACCAGGAACGCATGATTTATCAAATTAAATTGTAATTCATGCAAATTAGTGTTTAGTGTAATCGTGTGCACCTCCGTTAATCCCAGAAGTAGAGTCTATAAATTGTATAGATCAGGGACATCGACTTGCCATCCATTAAATAAGGTAGTCCAATGTTTAGTGGTATACATCTCCATTAGAGGGGCAGAAAACCTCTTTAAGGGGTTCTATGTTACTTCATGGAGTTAAAGCAGCTGTTCCAAACATTGGAAACCAAAGATATTCATCTCCAATAACCCAAGTCAGTGAGATTTTGGGGTGTACTCTACATCACACAATGGCATTTTAATTGTAAAGTTTGACCTGGTTTTTACATTAGAAAAGAGGAGTATAAACATGAATATGATAACTATATGCAGGTATATTTGGGGTCAACACAAAGAGCTTTCAAAAGAACTATTCCCAAGGACAGTACAAATGACACGGGTCATCCCTTAATGTTGAAGGAAAGGAGATTTCACCAGCAACAAAGGAAAGGGTTCTTTACAGTAAGGGCAGTTACAATGTGGAATTCCTTACCCATGGAGACTGTGATGGCAGATACAAAAGATATCTTTAAAAAAATGTTGGACATCTTTTTAGAAGAAAAAAAAAAGTATACAGGGATACAGTATACCAAATAAGTAAACATGGGAAGGATGTTGATCCAGGGAGTGATCTGATTTATTCTTCCCCTTATGAGACAGCATTGGATGATGTGTCACTGGGGTTTTTTGTTTGTCTTCCTCTGGATTAAAATCCTGTAAATACGAATATAGGATAAGTATCTGTCGTTTAAATTGAATGTAGGTTGAACTCTATGGACATATGTCTTTTTTAACCTCATCAACTATGTACAGTACCTATGTAACTATGTACCTATGTCATTATGTACCTATGTAACTATGTACCTATGTAATTATATACCTATGTAACTATGTACCTATGTAACTATGTACCTATGTAACTATGTACCTATGTAACTAGTGTCAGTGAAACTCCATGAGACTGCTATTGATGCTAAAAACCTGTGAGACTCCAAACAAGTGTAACACCGATACGATGGGAGAGTACTTTGCTTTCCAGGCCAAACACAACATTTATTCAAGTGCACCAAGCCTTAGCACTATTCAACAGATCTAAGCCTATGAACCTTACAGCACAATTAACAACTCACTTTAGGGACACATTTGACAAAGGATTCAGTGTCGTAGAATTTCACATATTATTCTTTCAATGTGGTGCATTTTACATTAGCACCAAAGTCAGACAGGAAAAAGTGAGAAACTGGAGCTGTGCGAATGAGGTTCGCAAACCCTTCCCCGGAATTTCTTACATTTCACATTTCTGCACATTGTTTTGTGAAAGTTCACACTGGCTCAAAAATACAGGAAAGGGGCAGACACCCAGTCACATGACCTCAGTTGCGTGAATGTTCAAATGTGCTCTGCGAAATGTTCCGCGGGGGGGGGGAGGTCGGGGGAAGGAGGCAAATACTCAGAGTTTGCAGACTTTTGTGAACATTTTGCACTTCTCTATGAGAAACTCAATGCAGTGTAAATCCTTTAATGAAACATAAATAATAAGCATTCAGTATTTATGGTTACACTTTTGTAAGATACGATGGTACAGTAGTACCGTATTAAGGGGGAAAATGATTGTAAGTATCTTCTATCTTAAAATATGGCCCCCAAAGTACTTTTTCTCTGAGGCTTTGTCTGCATTCTTGCAGCATTGTAGAAAGGATTTCAGTGTAGCCCTACTGTATGTTCTATTGGCTTCCGGATACAGGAGACTTCTCAAGGGCAGTGCAAACACAATTAACCTGAACCATGGGAACTACAGTAGATAAACTAAAACCTGGATGATTGGAGGGTGAGTAATGTATTATAAAGATATGTCCATTCATCTGGGATAGCTAAGGAGATGTACAAAAGAGCTTTAAAAGGTTCAAAGTATTATTATTATGTTCCTACAATAGCCTTTGAACTGGTTGATTTAATGGAATGAAGAATGCCTGGGGACCCTACGTAAGTGTATGATTGGGAAGGATGTGGTCAAAGCCACTTTCATTATCTCTGAAGAGTGAAATAAATGTCTATATCTTGACATTTAGGCATTTATTCAATAAGCTGTGGTGTTGCTACCCTGTGCTCGTTCAAATGAATGGAACAAAGCTCTTCTCCGGCACAGGGAAGTGGCTTCACAATATACTTCACCATTCTTTCGTTTTAAGGGGCTAAATCAATATGGTTTCAAGCGGCCGACCGTAGAAAACTCCCATCGATGCCATTGGAGGTTTTCAGCCAATCTTAGTGCAATTGGCAGAAAAAGTCACATTGACTTGAATAAGGGTTTTCTGCGTTCGGACAAAATTGAATAAGCCATTTACCGTCAATGGCATCCACTCCAGCAGTAAATGTGTCAATTGGCATATATTTCAAAAAGGGTGCAAAGCCCTGGCCTGAAGCGGATCTAACAAAAAGGTTAATAACCACACTTTCTAATCAGGAGCCAGCACAGAACTGAGTAACAACACCGGCAGATGAAGAGAAGAGATTACCTTTTCATGCCGCTTGTACATTGAAATATTTGAAAAGCATCGTTTGTAATGAATATCACTAAAGAAAATAATATTCACCTCCATGAAAAATGCCTCCTGCCCTTCCTTATCTACTCCTTTTCATTATAAAGATAAATTCCATTTGCTACTAGAGGAGAGCATGAAGTAATCATCATAATAATACCAACAGGGATGCCGGATAGGCAAATGCTGATTGAGAATATCACTGTGGTTTAATGGGTGGGGGCTCCTACTGTATGTCTCATAGCATCATAGGTGGAAACAGATCTTGGAGAAGTGCATTGATCAGGTTGACAGCATGCTGCTTTTCTGCATTCATGGCTTTCGTTTGACGGAGATAACCGAAGAGCGAGCAGCTCTGTCATAACGGAAATGGTGACAATAGCGCCCTTCTTGAGTCGTCTCAATTCATTCAGTTTGCAAACAGATACTTACACACTCTACAAAATGCACGAATACAATTGTATAGTACAAGAACCAGATTAAATGTGTAGGCTCGCTTCAATCTTTTGTGTTTATTAGTCATATTTTGTGTTTTTAACTTTGCAGCGTGCGGCACATGTTGCATCCATGACACAAGGAGCTTCAAACTTCTGTTTTTTTTACATTTTATTTAAATACAGGTTGCCAAGTTGATATTACAAAGTCACATGCAGCTAGCATTTATTTATGAAGCCCGTCGGTTCCATAGGAGTATGCAGTGCTTTAAATGAGGGTGGCATGCAAACACTGATCAAGTATAATTAACAACTTATGTATTTAAAAGTGGCAATCGCTTTTGAAAAAAATTGAAAAATGCTTCCGAAAGTCCATTGGAAGCTGAAGATGTACAGGACTGAAAGGACCCAACTTCTCTTCTCTGGATCATTGTGAGATTAAGGCCTTGATTATACCCGGTCCGTGCGCACCCCCGTGACATCACTATGGGGATGCGCACGCCTGAAACCTGCACTGCGGGCAGGAGGCAAATGGAGGAGACAGGGAGGAGTGGCAGAGGCGTGGCCGTGAACGTTTCGCCCTCATTGGCTGAACCGCTTACGTGATGCAGCCACCGCGCACCGAAAGCAAAAATGAAAATCTGCTTGGGAGAAGCTCGCGCGGTCGCTCTGCACTGCTCGCCCCGTGCACGGCGTATAGGCAACTGTGTTAGGTTACATTGCATTGCGCGCCCGGTTTATGCACGGCCTAAGGGGCTAATTCTATAAACTCTGGAGCAGGCGATTGCACTGCTGAAAACTCCCATTCAAGTAGTTTTCGGCCAATCAAACCTCTATTGGGCTCTTCAGAGTTCATAGGGATAGATCCTCCGAAAGGGAAAGGACCCTATTTTTCTTCATTTTAACGGGTATCATCAAAGCTAATGAGATGCAAAAATAATGTCTGTTCGCCAAAGTAGCAGCGCCAATATAGGTTATTTTCATGTCTGAGAGACGTGTTTTCTAATATACTGCACATTAGCCAAACTTTAACGCGCGTTAGCAACGCATGCGATAAAGACGCATTACTTGTGCGCTACTGAAAGCTAATGCAAATCATATTAGAATATTCATAAATGTATTATTTTTACACTTATTAACGTTTTCACTTAATTTATGGTATATCATTACGAATTCCGATTTTAATCGGGAAAAAAAAACATGAAATACCACCGACCCAATCAATGGGAATTTTTTAGGAAAGAACGATAGAGATCGGAAAATGGAGAATTACATTCAGTCTTGAATAGGCGGAAGCTTCCGCTGTCTCTGTCTCTACTACTCTCAAACTGGTAGCAAGCACAGTAGTGACATCACTGCGGGGTCCTTCAGGAGGTTGGCCACCATGTGCCTGTTTCCTATACGCATCATCAGGGGGATGATGGGATACCCCAGCTCCATTGTTGGTATAGCATTTATTTGCTAAGTAAACAAACCAAGAAAGGTCCATCAAGTTTCACACTAAGATTCACATGCATTTTTAAAAAAATGATGATATTTTGTGCCTTTGCACATACATAAAACTGACCTCTATATAAATAAAAAAACACCCATAAAATAAACTAGCTATTGAGAAAAAGGCAGGGATGTATACACACAAACTGGGGTGTTCACACTAATAGAGCCCAGACACTCTTGTAGTGTGGACAACCTTTACATACGAACACTGAAAAACACAGATTTTTGGAATACGGAAAAATATTTCAAGAATCTATTAAATAAACACTGATTTTACAAAAAGATTAACACTATACACTGGAATCCCTATAAAAAAATCTAATAATTACTCTATTAAGTATGGGTGTACCGTAATGTATATCCATCCACCATAACTCAACAATATTAAATAATTTTTATTAAAATATTATTTTTACTAATGTACAATTAAATAAAAGGACATCCTTCATTTATTTTAATGGTACATTAATACAAATTAAATATTAATTATTATTGTTGAGGTATGTATTGATCTACATTATTGTACACCCATACGTCATGCAGTAATTATTATTATACGTTGTATACCATATTAGTTCACACAAACATATAACTTTAATCACTAAAAACCACAAAATAATGTAGCTTATGATGTGTTTCAGAAATTTATATGATCCCCATGCACTCATGGCTATTGTCCCACTCCTACCAACCATTGTGACCAAGCACTGCCATCTAAAGCACCTATTCCCTCACCTGCTGTCTCTGTAAGTCTCCCATCATACCACTTAGATTGTAAGCTTTTCGGGGCAGGGATTGCTATTCCTATTGTCTGCTTTTTACTGCGTTTATTGTTTTATTATAATTCTTATTTGCTTGAACTGCAGCTTTAAGAACATTTTTGTTACCTTGTTACTTATGTGGTCTATATGGTAACCCATGGTATACCTTCATATCCTGTTGTTGAGGGCTTGGTATTTCAGGAGTAGAATATTTTACTTTTGTTGTTACTTTGTGTCTTTTCTTTTAATTTTACTAGTTAATAATGTTTTCACTTTTTTGTACATCTCTATTAAAGCTGCAGTTCAGGCAATATCCTGCATGTGTGTTTTTTGAAGTGAAACTTCTTTAGTGGCACCTATTCTGATGGGGTAAAACGGGAGAGATGGGGGTCAAATGTGAAACGGAAGTGACGTCACGGCTTTACCCCCCCCCCCCCCCGCATCTACTGTGACATGCGGCGGCGGCGACGATAGCCGCCGGCACCGCTCCTAACAGCCGCTGCTCCCCCACACACACCCGCTGTGACATGCTGCCCCCGGCGCCGCTCCTAACGGCCGCTGTTACCCCCCACACGGCCACTGCCATGGGTATAGCAAGATGGCTGCCGCAGAGCTTCCGGTGCTGCGGGTGTAATAAGATGGCGGAAGCTCCGCAAGTACTCCGGCTGAGAGAGGAGGAGGAGCCGCTGCTCAGCCTCTCTCCTCCCTCTTCCCTACCTCCGCTTCCCTGTGTCCCGCTGACTAAAGGGCGCCGCTCTCCTCACACGGCCGCCCGCTGCGCCGCTCCTAACGGCCGCCGGTCCCAGCTGCCATGCCGCGCATGCGCAGTTGTGATGGCGCCACTGACGGACACCACACATGCGCAGAAGCGGCAGGCAGCGGCGCCATTCCCCCCAAACGTGCACTGCCATGCCGCGCATGCGCTATTCCCCGCGCCCGCTGACATGCCGCGCATGCGGTAATCATGGTGACGCTCACGGACGCCACATGCCTGCCTCCTGCTGCTAGCTCATCTCCGGGCCGGTCACCGACCCCCTGCCCGGCAGGATGTCTGTCGGACATGGAGACCCGCGCCCTGCTTGATATCTGGGGGGAGGCGGACGTGCAGGGATCCTGCCCGACCCGAGTCCCGGGATCCTGCTTCCCCCCCTTGACCCCCGTGCAGGGGAGGTGAGCAGGTGGAGGAGACCTAGGAGCTGAGGGGGGCCGAGCAGGAAGATGAGGAGTCGCCCCACCCTGGGGAAGAGGGGGGCCCAAGTCATCCCAGGACAACTTCACAGGAGGACTACAGGGAGGGCTCTTCCTGCTACACCGAGCACCCGATCAAGGTGGAGGAGGGGCCCAGCGTTGACATCCGTCATTCATATATACTCGTACTCTCCTCCTGTGTCACACACACGAGCACTCAGACACACACTGTCACACTCACAAGCACTCAGACACACACTGTCACACAGACACGCGCACACACAGTCACGCGCGCGCTCTCAGTCACGTGCGCGCTCTCAGTCACGCGCGCTCTCAGCCACGCGCGCGCTCTCAGCCACGCGCGCGCGCTCTCAGCCACGCGCGCACTCTCAGCCACGCACACTCTCAGTCACGCACGCACTCTCAGTCACGCACGCACTCTCAGTCACGCACGCACTCTCAGTCACGCACGCACTCTCAGTCACGCACACTCTCAGTCACGCACACTCAGTCAGTCACACGCACATATGAGGAATTCACACTTAGCTATTTGCACTAATACAGGGGATGTGTGCCGAGCACGCGCATTCTAAGTCAAATTTATTTGCGTTTTGACAATGAAATTGTATTTTGATTTTTAATTAAAACATCACCAACACAAATACAATTTCTGTGACAAAAGTCAAAGAAGTTTCACTTACTATGCGCGTGCACAGCACACACAGCTTTTTTTTTTAAATAAATCAGTTCTGTAGTAAGAAAAAATACTTTTAGCATTTTCTGTTTTTAAAAAAAAAAAACTTTGAAAGACCAATTTTCTTGTATTCTATTTTAACAAGCATGTTTGTTCCTATAGCAACCATTTATATTCCCCAGATCTAAAGATATCACCAAACTTCGCCGATCAATAGACGGAGAACAAATTGACCGGCAGCTATGCAGTTCTTTAGGTAAGTAGAGATTGCACAACTGAAACTATTGAAGTAAAAAAACAAAACAAAAAAAAAACGGGAGCTTGAACTGCTGCTTTAATCAAGCGTGAATCCCTGCTTCCACCATGTTTTCATATAACTTTCAGTTCACTGGCTACTTGCCAAATAATGTACTGTACTGCTAACAGGGAGAGTTTATTCTGCTTGAGTTTATTTTTTACCTTCCACCTTCATGCACCATGATCCTACATAAGTTATTACTTTGTTATACTAGCTCTTGCTTTGAACAGATACAAGAGAAATAAATACAAGTCCGGGATGTACAGTATTGAAAAATCAAAATAGTCAATCAAAATCTCTATTTTGGAGCTTAGTAAACTGATCAGCATGAAGAAGCTTCATTATCTTCATTAGCTTCATTATCTCTGAGTAGTTATCTGAGACTATGGTACTATTTATCTGCAGGGAGATTTAAGTAACTAATAACGGTTTTCCACTGTGATAACCAGCTTACTAGAGCACTGATATACTGTGCTCACTGCTGTGTGAGTGTCCTTACTGTGCTCACTGCTGTGTGAGTGTCCTTACTGTGCTCACTGCTGTGTGAGTGTCGTTACTGTGCTCACTGCTGTGTAAGTGTCCTTACTGTGCTCACTGCTGTGTGAGTGTCCTTACTGTGCTCACTGCTGTGTGAGTGTCCTTACTGTGCTCACTGCTGTGTGAGTGTCCTTACTGTGCTCACTGCTGTGTGAGTGTCGTTACTGTGCTCACTGCTGTGTAAGTGTCCTTACTGTGCTCACTGCTGTGTGAGTGTCCTTACTGTGCTCACTGCTGTGTGAGTGTCCTTACTGTGCTCACTGCTGTGTGAGTGTCATTACTGTGCTCACTGCTGTGTGAGTGTCCTTACTGTGCTCACTGCTGTGTGAGTGTCCTTACTGTGCTCACTGCTGTGTGAGTGTCCTTACTGTGCTCACTGCTGTGTGAGTGAGTGTCGTTACTGTGCTCACTGCTGTGTGAGTGTCCTTACTGTGCTCACTGCTGTGTGAGTGTCCTTACTGTGCTCACTGCTGTGTGAGTGTCCTTACTGTGCTCACTGCTGTGTGAGTGTCCTTACTGTGCTCACTGCTGTGTGAGTGTCCTTACTGTGCTCACTGCTGTGTGAGTGTCCTTACTGTGCTCACTGCTGTGTGAGTGTCCTTACTGTGCTCACTGCTGTGTGAGTGTCCTTACTGTGCTCACTGCTGTGTGAGTGTCATTACTGTGCTCACTGCTGTGTGAGTGTCCTTACTGTGCTCACTGCTGTGTGAGTGTCCTTACTGTGCTCACTGCTGTGCGAGTGTCCTTACTGTGCTCACTGCTGTGCGAGTGTCCTTACTGTGCTCACTGCTGTGTGAGTGTCCTTACTGTGCTCACTGCTGTGTGAGTGTCCTTACTGTGCTCACTGCTGTGTGAGTGTCCTTACTGTGCTCACTGCTGTGTGAGTGTCCTTACTGTGCTCAATGCTGTGTGAGTGAGTGTCCTTACTGTGCTCACTGCTGTGTGAGTGTCCGTACTGTGAACAGTGTGGAGTGTCTGCATTAGAAGACGTTTCTGTAAAGAGGAGTTTCTGGCATTGACAGCCCAGATAAAAGACCCCGAGACTCGGCCCGTGTAAAATATCTGCATAAATCACTGTCCAGAGCTTTCATTCTTATTGACAAATGTATTCCTTTCTCCACATTTGCCTAAGAAAATGCCATTGAATACTAATACCAGTGTCTGATAAAGGAGCTGCAAGGTGGTCGTGCTACCAGGAATAACGTAGGATCAACCATCCTAGTGAATGTAACATGTATCTGTTCAAATAACTACAGATCTTTTTAGGACAGTGTGTGTACAGTAATAGTCCTGTTTTAACTCACATTTAAAATGTTGGTATTGGCGCTCAAAGCTTACACCTGCTGTACAGACCAAAGTCTCTGAATGTCTCTCTGCTAGATCATCCTGGATGACCAGTCGCCTGGACAGGGCTCCTCATACTTCCTCCCATGGCTGGCTCAACAGCCCCTTCAGCATTACTGTTGGCAGAACTATCATACACCCAGTATCACAAGCACTCTGCCTACTGTAAGTGTCACATTCAATTCCTCCCTCACATTCTCCTCTCACATTCACAATGTAGCTAAAACCTGTCGTGTTTTGTCACGTGTATTACTGCTGTGAAGCACTACTGTATAGACATTAATGGCACTATACAAATAAAGATATACATTGTATTTATTTGTGTACGCTTATATAAATACACTCAGTAGGACACGTTTTTCTCTGATACAAAACAGGTATAGTACCTGCTAAACGGGCATATTTGGAAGGTATGTGCGAAAAGGAGGGGTGCATTGAGTAAAGACACTGACTGGCACTGAGCAGGGGAACCTGGTTCAATTCCCGGCGTTGGCTCCCTGTGACCTTGGGCAAGTCACTTTATCTCCCTGTGCCTCAGGCACCAAAAAACATAGATTGTAAGCTCTACGGGGCAGGGACTGTGTCTGCAAAAATGTCTCTGTAAAGCGCTGCGTAAAACTAGCAGCGCTATACAAGAACATGCTATTATTATTAGTGTTATTAAGGTACACAGTTGCATTCTTATTCACAGGTTATTTGGCGATGATGCTAAAAGCTGCCATTTTAAACTCCCCAAATACTAGGACTTTGAGAATGATTATCTCCTGAGTCGAGGGGCTCCCAGTGCTGACGGCAGCAGTTTCATAGTGCAGGTAAACAAGATGTAAGAAATACACTGAGAAAGTGCGGTTGCTATACAGTATAACAATGGAGCTGGCATGGAGCAAATAATTTTTTGGAAAGCTCAACTAAAACCACACTAGCCACGTATAAAGCCACTGTGTTTTGCTTTGCTATTTACAAGTGCACAACAAAAATACATGAATTAAACCTGTAGATTAAAACCTAAGCCCCACTGCCGAATACAGAAGGGCGTGGGATACTGAAAGAGAGATAGATACATGTCTTAATCTCCTGTCCACGCGTCGCCAGTGACTTCAAATGTGAAAAAAAAGTGGAAATGTTTGCGTTTTTAGTTTCATGTCTACAGCCCGGGTGTCAAACTCAGAGAACCCGTTAGTTATTCGCACATTTCCTGGCAAACTGTGGCGCAGGGTGGGGGGGGTTTACAGATTGAAAAATCGCTTCAGCGCAGCCGGGAGCGTGGTCCAATATTCAGCTGTCATGGCAAAGAGAACTTCATTTCACTGCACGATTTAGAAAGAGCAAAACTTGAAGTGACGGGGGACTCGCCTCTGGTTAAAACAACAGTTAATTGTCAGGTGGTGATTGGCATAAAAGGGCAGGGATCGTTCAGAACAGTCTTCTATCCTGAGTGCTTCAGTACACTTTCATTAAAGCAGTTAAGCCAATTATGCCACAAAACAAAGCAATCAGCTTTACATGGGCTGAAATGTAATGCATTTATTAATGAATACCCTAAATCTGTCACCATGGAAGTTGTTGAATTGTTGTTAATGAAATATATATATATATACGGAGAACACGTGCACAACAAATATTTTTATGTGGGCCGCAGTTAAGGTGGAAGTTTGTTTTGACGCGTTGTTTGGTTTCCTGCTTGTGGAAAATGTCAGAGAGGGTTTTGTTATGTTGGACACAAATTGTTAGCCAAATAAGTTCACACCACCTCTGGCCTGCAGGTATTTTTGACACAAATACAAGATAAAATAGTAATGCACAGACGCAGAATTTGATACACCCCAATATAATCAGTGCGTCAGGTAACTCCTCCGTAGCTCCTCCTATTGACACTTCTTAAATAGCAAGCTGACCTGCTATTCTTGGAGCATAGAGTAGTCACCAATACACCAATAGCAAGCTGACCCACCTGGGGCATTCTAGTTGGAAACTTCATGTTTTTGTATCCACATTGCATTAATGCCACAGTACCTACCTGATGCCACTCCCCATGAGGTCTGCTCAGCCGACATCTGGATGGCGGAAGCTATGTGTGTTTGATGCTTCACACACTTACACATTAGCAGCGTTTAAATCAGGGCTGGCAAAACTCTAGTCCTCAAATCCCACCAACAGGTGAGGTTTGCAGGAGATCCCTGCTTCAGCACCAGTGGCTCAATCAATGGCTCAGTCCAAGACTGAGCCACTGAATTAGCCACCTGTGCTGAAGTAGGGATTTCCTGAAAAAACTCACCTGTAGGTAGCTCTTCAGCACTGAAGTTGCCTGCGCCTGGTTTAAATGTACTGTATGCGTGCTCCTAGAATTGACCCAATTTGCACCAAATCTGGTGTCTGTCTATGTTGGAAGATTCCCCCTCCAAGTTTATACATCTTGTAGCACAGCCCACACTTGCACTGGTGCTATAAATGAGATTAACCATTTCATAGCCTGACCTACATTCGTTTTGTGATCTGTGCAACTCTAAAAAAAACTGTTTTTTAAAACACAGCTGGAAGGCTGCAGCCTGTTTTTCTTTGTTGGAAGAGGAGCAGATCCACATCTATGGCAAATCCTGCTTGGCACACACAAGGGTACAGCTAGTAAGTAAGTGTAGCCCTTGCTGGTTTTGGGCTACCAGTCTGCCCTCCTCCTGGCAGTAAGCCCTAGTAGAGCAGGCCTGCCATGAGTAATCATGGGTTTTCCCCATCTCCTGCAGCTTCAGTGTGTCACAGGGGAGGCGTTGCAATCAGGAACTTAGGGCTGGTTCCTGCTTTTCCTGTACTTAATTACATAGTTACAGTACATAGTTACATAGTAGATGAGGTTGAAAAAAGATGTACATCCATCAAGTTCAACCTATGCTAAATGTAGACAACAGATACTTTATCCTATATCTATACTTACTTATTGATCCAGACGAAGGCAGACAAAAAACCCCAGAGTCATTTAATCCAATGATATCTCATAAGGGGAAAAATAAATTCCCTCTTGACTCCAAGAATTGGCAATCGGATTAATCCCTGGATCAACATCCTTCCCATGTATACTTATTTGGTATATCCCTGTATACCTTTCCTTTCTAAAAAGATGTCCAACCTTTTTTTGAACAAATCTATTGTATCTGCCATCACAGTCTCCATGGGTAATGAATTCCACATTTTAATGAGCTGCACTTCCTGATTTAGTCTTTTTGCTTCTACCTTTGAGAGAGGCCAGTCTACCCAAACCAGTTGGCAGGGCTCTGCCAATCTGTGGGCCCTCCCTTAGGGGAGCGGCGGGAGACTATTCCTCTTACTCCACCAGGGAGTAAGCGAAGAACTAGGACTGCTTCTGGTGCCCAAGGCTGGGAGTGCAGGTCCAGGGACATCCTGAGGGTGAAGACGCTAAGCTCTACTGATGGTTGCTGTGTATGCTGTGTGAAGCCTGCAGTGTGAATAAAATGTTCCTGTTTCACTATACCTTCTGCCTGAGACTGCAATCTCACAGGGGAAGGGAAGCAAACTCTCTTGCAGGAGATTGCTCCCCTCATCACAGGGGCCTGCAAGAGATGGAGGCACTGTCACCGTGAGTATGAATTAGTATATACCCCAGAAGTCTGTTCTGACATCCCCTACCACATGCGGGAGACTCAGATCTAATGTAAGCCAGCAGGTATGCACCACCATACTCCATGTAGCAGCAACATCTGCTAGAGGGGGGAGGGGGGGATATTGGCTACATAAGCATTTTGGTTTTGGATGCAATAATAGTTCTACAGTAACACATTTTTGTGTTTTGATTCTAGTTTTGGATCTGACATAGATATACTGTAGACATGGATTTTTTTTCATGGGGAGCGAGGTGGACTGCAGTTCCTGTACCTTTTTTCACCAATTTTGTAGCATTATTGTGATAATCTAAAAATATGAATTTTGATATCTTTTATAAAACAATTAGAATGTAATCATTATTATTTCCCCAAATAATAACATAGATTGGGAATGATATTAAAAATGTGAATAAATGTGTATTGCGCATGTCCAAGAATTATCCCCTCCCTAGTCCCATCGTCACATCAGAGTTCCCTAAGATAGACAAAAAGTGGGCACAATTCAGGCACTCCCAGAACTTGAAGAAAATGAAAAACAGTAGTTTCACTTATCAGCATTTCGGCTTATACATAGGCCTTGATAAATTAAATTACTATTTTGCTTATTCTTCAAATCCTGTGAGTGCCTGCAATTTGGCGAACTTTTCACTGTGTTTGTGTATATGTGCGTGTGTGTTTGTGTGTGCGTGTGTATGTATGTGTGCGTGTGGGCGTGTGTGTTTGTGTGTGCATGTGAGTGTGTGTGCGTGCGTGTGTGTGCGTGTCAATCCGAATTTGAGGCAGAAATGTATCTGGGTTTATGTCCCAGATTCAGATTCAACTTACAAACTCGTGTTGAATTGTAGAAATACACCTTCCAAATGGAGAATACTATAGGAACAAAATATTACAAACATATGACGGCTAATATCTGATGTTTAGCACCCAAGCACATTCTTTGAGCTTTGTGCAATCAAATTTACTGCTGGTCCCTGACTATATTACCTTTGTCAGGTCAGATGTCAGAAATGTTGAGAAAAAAAAAATAAGTTTTTTTTTTTTGGAGAATTTTTTTTTTAACAGATGTTAAACCCCATTAACTTCAGCCCCGAGGACCCCCTGCTGCCGGAGATACTTACCACCATAGGGGTTGTCGGTAGCTGCTCGGCAAGCAGGGTTTACGTACTGGTGGAGTTTCAAAGCTCCCGCGCCTTGGGGGCCAATAGAAAGCCATGATGTCATCAGGTGTGGCTTCCCATTGGCCCACGTGATGAGGTAACTTTAAACGTTACCAAGATACCGGCACCCCCTTTGGAGGTAAGTATCTCGGGAAGCAGAGGGTCCACAGGGCTAAAATGAATGCGCTTGAGCTCCGGAGACTACTATCTTCATCCCATGTTAAATAATAATAATTTTAACAAAAAAGTGCACAAATTGCTCCTGAAATAGTTTACAAGATTGTAGATTTTTTTGTTTTTATTTAACTTTTTATGCATTATTGGCTACTTTTTCATATATATTTAGTTTAAAGTTGAGTTTGGGTGAGCCCGTATATTTATTTTCTCTTTACAAGACGTGTTCAATGCATACCTATTCAATGTTGAATAATGGTGGGGGAGAGATAGGGAGAGATGGGGAGAGATGGGAAGAGATAAGGGGGCTCTTGCTACAGTCTATAGTAAGTAGGTGGTGCCAGGGGTATGAATATACAGAACAACAAAAAACTCGCCGCCGAAGCAAAAGAAAAGAACCCCTTTAGATACAGCACTCGCCAAAGTGAGGGTGTATAAAGAATTTAAAACGTAACATTTCAGTGTTATAATAATAAAAATAACACAAATGACGAACAGCACATGTACAGGTAGTCACAAATGTAGTGACATAAATGTTAAAATAACTATTAAATGAGCACTCTCTACTCTGGTCTCTACTCTGGTCTCCGATTGTAAGTATATATACTCGGAACCCAGAAAATTTTGTTGTTTTTTGTTATACTTATTCAGTGCAAAGAAAAACCATTGTTATCTATGAGAGCAGACACCACCCATAATAAATAAAGTTTAAAAAGTACAACAGGTACTGTATCTCTAAGGTGCTATGGAAATAAAGAAAGAAAATAATTTCTGTGCATAAAGTTTGTCTATTAAAAAGAGTGACAGAGTAAAAAAATCCAGTATCAGAGACGGAACCTTTAAATAAGTATCCACAGGTATGATGAGTGACGTTCTGCATACACTGCCACCACATGGCTTTAAATGCTTCAAGCGGATTCTGTGGTTCCACAAACAGCACAATAACATGTTTCCTTGGGAATAATCATGCATTATTCCAATGCTGATGTATTGTAATGTACAAAATGACTCGAAGAACATAATGATCAGTGTTATGTCAAGGTCTCTGTAGTCGGCTCATGGCTTTTTTTCCAGCTGTCACTATCTGAGTCAGTGGAAATGGAAGAAAACATCATTTTGTTTAACACATTGTGGTGCCGAGCGTTAGTAGAAATATATAACAAATAAATGAATTCCAGATTGAGTCAGCGGCTTTAAATGAACCGATAAGAGTGTTCTTCATATACAGATGTAGCAAGCCTCTTTTTTCTTTGTGGCAACATAACAATTCAGAATATCCCAAAGTTTCCATATCCCACTATATGGAACAATGAAGCCTGCTACATCTGTACGTTGCATGCCACAGGTTTCAGGCCCTCACTGGTTATTTGTTCAAGAGGATGGTGAATAGATTGGGATATTCAGGCAAACTCTGGTGAGAAACTCTAGTAATACTTCTATGCCACTTACTTGTGAACAAAACTGAACATTACACACCTGAGATATGTGGAGAATATGCTGATTTGTACATGGGAAAGTATTTCCAAATCCTTGAAATGTACATACAGTATTCCCAGACACCTCAGTTGTGTTCCCGATTGCGCATTCTTTTTAAAAATCCACCATCGGCTTTCGGAATCCGCGGATTGGATTCTTAAGAATCCGCCAATGCATTGTATACAATGGCGGTTTTGGATTAACCTGCACAGATTGAAACGAACGATCCATCGCTGGATTTTAAACCGCGGAATGGATTTTGAATGGGAAACTCGGGAAATTTGGGAAAATTGATTTTTACAGTTTCGCCCATTTCAACTCATAATGACCGAGTCACTGATTGAGCCACCTGTGCTGAAGCAGGGATATCCTTAAAACCTGACTTGTTGGTGGCTCTTGAGGACTTGATGTACAAATATAGGAGACAGTATCTGTCGTCTAAATTTAGCATAGGTTGCAGTTGATGGACCTCTGTCTTTTTTCAGCCTCATCTACTAATGTAACAATGTAACAATGTAACGATGTAACTATGTAACAATGTAACTATGTAACTATGAGTTGGCCACCCGTGGACTAAACACACAATACTGTAGATCCACTATTTGTTTTCCACGATGTGCAGCACTGTGATAGTGTATTGAAATACAGATCTGTAAATCCAGTGATATTTTAGTCCTGTTGTTGACTGTATCTACTTTCACATTCTCAGTATCTCTCGTACCAACTCGCTAATGCATTCTCACTGTGATAATAGGAAATCCTGAAAAATCCTTACTGCTGTGTACAGCAAATAAAAATATCACTTCTCTCAGACAGATCTGCAACCTTGCATTTCCCCATTATCTCTTAGCATACAGCGCTTCCACTGCAGCTAGGGATTCTGGGTAATGGCATGCAAATGAGCACACAGTGCCACCTTTTATTCCAGGTCCATTTTAACATGAACCCCTCTAATCTTAGGCCTGCCGCACTGCACAGCTTTTAAGCATATCCTGTTACTGCTGTGTAAACTACTCGCAAACATTATTATTTATTTTTACAGGGGGTGTATGTGAATGATACTGATGCATGGAGATATTAGACTGTGGTAACGGATTTCTCTGTAATAGGTTTTAACTGTCAGGGGCATCAAAAACCTTTGCAACACTACTGAGTAGATTTAGCTCAAAACCTTGACAGTTTCATGTGTTCCCAGACAGAGGGAGTGATTCAGTAATTATACGATCTATTCCTCCCCCGGGGCAGCACATGCAGCCCAAGCTTATCCTTTCTCTACATCGTTCGGGTAAGAGAGACAGAGAGACGCAAAGCTTTATCACTGAAATTACTTGAAAAAAATCAAGATGCACACTGTTCTCCCGTTGTATCCAGCTAGCACAGAGACAGACACGCTAAGTAGTCACTATAATGAGCTACTGTAGAGACATGGCTCACTGCAAATTCAATGTAATCAGCTGGCATGAAACCATCACTGCATTTTCACTGTGGTCGTTGGCTTAATCACCTCCGCAATGAGCTGGGGGGGAAGCATTGCTTTTTCGCTATATACTACAGACGTGTTAAAGTTTCGAACACTCGCAAGATTCCTCGCCATTGTCAACATTCCCAATTAGTCGCGCAGACGAGACATCATGTTTTAAAATCGAATTCTTTTGCGAGATATTTCATGGCCAGAAAGATGTCCAAACCTTCTGGATTGCTTTGCTAACCAATTAGTAAAGGTATTTAGCCAAAAATCACAAAATTGGAAAATTACTGTAAAACACTAGGGGGCTTGTTCTATATCCACGGAAGCGGCCGATTGGGGCGTTGTTGGAAAAAAAATCCCCATTTAAATGAATGGGAAATTTGGGGCAAAAACGCCCCCATATGCCGCTTCTTCAGATATAGAACAAGCCCTCTAGACTTACTTGCTTGGCGATTCCTTGTGATTTTTTATTTTATTTTAAATTCTGCGATTATAGGTATGTGAATTTGAGTTGATTCTGTAAAATTATTGGTCTATCCGTGTTGGTAATTTTTATTTTTAAGGTATGGTAGTTGTTTCAGATTTTTCAGAAATGCTAAAATGGCAAAATAACTTTTGCTAAATTCCTAAAGTACATTTGCCTTAAAGCAGCAGTCAAAGCTGCCGTTTTTTTTTTTCCTTTAAAAAGGGAAACAATACAATCCACACTATGATAAGTAATTAGCTAAGTTGCCGATCAATCCGTTCTGCTGTGATCGATCGGCGAAGATTCGGCTTGGGGGTTCACTAAATGGCTGTCAGGGCAGCAGAAGAGGACCAAAGATGCAAAGTTCTGTGGGGAAGATCATGTGACCAGGCCGTCACTGGATACAATTGGTGCACTGCTAGAGAGAGGGCAGGGTTCAAAAAGGGGAGTGCCAGAGCCTGTTTCAGAAGAGGAAGGGGATGTGACTTTGTAAATAGTTGCTATAGAAAACAAAAATGTTATTTACATTATAATACATAAAAATGTCACTCAGAGTTGTTGTTTTTTTTTTTAAATTCTGCAAGTATTTTCTCATAGTATAGAACTGATTTATTTAAAAAAAATAAAAAACACACACACGTAGGATATTGCTTGGTCTACAGCTTTAATTCCTACACTAGATCTTTAGCACTCATCCGAGCAAAGGAAAATCCACCCTGCATTTTCAGTGTAATCTGGGTTGTGAATAAGGGTTTGGTCTCCGAAGTGGTTGTCTTCATCAAGTTAGTTTAATGTTATTTTATCTGGATTTACTTTACATCCTAAAAAAATATTAGAAATCTTTGGCAGAAAGAATTGGTTGTGTATTAGGCTTTTTATAGCAATTACAGGTAGGAGTGTAACATCAAACCACCGGTACCCAAAAATTACCGGTACACTGAGTTTTTCCAGACTTCACCGTCTGAGAAAGCGCCTTGGTCCTACCGACCGCAAGGGAATCCCTCCTAGACTATTCCAAAAAGTGGCCAAATACCCCAGAAAATAATCAATATTCGATCTTCTGCGTCATCATGGAGCGCTGGACAGGACATTTAACACTGTCCTGCCCCCCTTGATGATGTAGATGACTGAATATGGTCCTATAGCCTTCCGTGCATGATGTTGAGACCTATATTCGGGCATCTAATCATCCAGGGGGTTGGGACAGACCGGAGGCAGCTTCTTTCCTTCGGAGCTATTGGGGATGGCCCACGGAGATGGGGACGGCAGTGCATCTTATCTATAAGGTTAGTATCTGTTTCTTGATGGCCCAACAGAATTAACGCAGTGGGGTCCCATGAAGAAGCAGGGACCTCGTAGAGTTAATCCTCCCGGGCCACTTACTGTTTTCGGGGCTGTGATTGCGTACAAGTCTAGCTACATCTGTATTAAACATAGATTTAATAAGGAAAGATACACGGGGGAGAGGGGCTATAAAGAGCAATGTCCGGGTTCCATAAGGTTACTCTTCGATAAAGTCCCCCCAGGGACGAAACGCGTCAGAGGATCCTCCTCATGTTTTTTAATCTGGCTTGTATGCCGTAATAAAGTTTTTTTCTAAAGCACTTTGCCTCCAGCCTATTCTAAATTGCAGTGCTCGTTCTACTACCTCTCTATCTAGCTACATCTGTATTAAACATAGATTTAATAAGGAAAGATACAGTATAAAAAAAGGATAACAGAGTTAGCATCAGTAACATAAAAGGGACAGTAAACAAAATCCTATCATTTAGACAGAGAGATTATAGTCTGTGTGGGGCGGAAGCGATCCTTGGGTCAGATGTACTGTAGTTGCAGGGGGAAGGGTTGCAGAGTCCAAGGATAGGTTCACAATTGTCAATTGTTTCCCCAGGTCAATCTGCTGGCAAACTGCAGTGGCCTTCCCCAAATAATTCCCTATGAGTTGTTTTTTTTTTTGACCAATCAAGGATGCTGGGCTCCCGTCACCCACAGGGCTTAGCCGCACACAAAGAAATTTGGAAAAGAAGAGGGAAATTCAGACCGGACAGGGTTAATGATTCCCCAAACAAGGGAGCCAGTCAGATCTAGAAAGTGGTCTAGTAGCAGCAAGGTCTCAGCTGGGGCCATATAGAAAATGGCAGAGGCTATACAACAACATGGTACAGAGATCATACAGACCACAATATGCACATCATCAGCGGTCAGACAGAATGATGACACATAGCATTTTCCCAGGGGGGAGAAAGGGACATTTCTAGGGCAAACTATAAGGCAAAATGCTTGAGGTTTACAGCAGAAGGTATAACACTTTTTTTGTCACAACACAAGGAGTTGTCCTGTGGTTTGTTCAATTTCAAATAATCTCATATTTACCCGGTTCCTCCTGATTTTGCCCACCAGGTACGACAATTGTTGGTTCCTTGCACAGCTTGGTTGTTAATCTGTCTGATTACACTCTTAATCAATGTGAAATGTCTGTCTTAGCTAGGGGGCCATCATATGTACCTACTACACTGTTTAATGATTTTGATTTGGAGGTTGACCTATTTAAATTCGAACGTGTATTAAACCTTAAATTGTTTTTTTCTAACAGGTCTACAGAATCGATGCATTCCAATATCCATCCAGGGACAGGTAATCCTCCTGTGGAACAACAAGGGACAGTTAATTCAGCCACTGACCAGCAAGTGACAGATAATTCGGCTTCTTATCAAGGTACCAAAATGTGTAAGCTCAAATCCACTTTTGTCCCACCATTTAAAAATCAATCAGTCAGCACATATATATGACTGGTTAAGGCGGACATTGCAAGGTACAAAAAAAACAAACATAGGGCTACATACAATATGTCTGTTCAGGAAAAGGAAGCATTAAAAGTTTTGATTAATAATAATGACATTAATATTAACCGTGCGGACAAGCGGAGTACCCTAGTAGTGCCGAATTACTCAGATTATAAGGCTGAAGCCATCAGACAACTGAGTGACATTAACTGCTACATTAAATTGGATAGGGACCCTACCTTTAACTATGCGAGAGAAATTAAGGAAATTATCCAAATGGGGGTTAATAACCGGTGGATAACAGAGCCCGAATCTGAGTTTCTAACTATGTTGCATCTTAAATGCCCTATTTTCTATACCTTGCCCAAAATACACAAGAATTTAAACAATCCCCCGGGGCGGCCTATTATAGCTGCTATTAATTCATTAAATCAACCCCTTGCAAAATTTGTAGACACATTTCTACAACCTATAGCACAGACAGCCAAGTCATACATCAAAGATACGTTTGATTTCCTTGACAAATTAAAAAACACACCTGGTGATGGGACTAATCACATTCTGGTTAGTTTAGATGTGTCTAGCCTTTACACAATAATCCCCCATGTTGAAGGTCTTGAGATAATCAAGGCCACCCTCATTCGCCATTATAGTGATACTGTTCGAATTGAATACATTATGCTCATTTTACATTTCATTCTCTATAAAAAATTATTTTAGATTTGAGAGTGATTTCTTCCTGCAGATTAAGGGGACAGCAATGGGCAGTAATATGGCCCCTGCTTACGCCAACATATACGTGACACATTTGAAAGAGCAGTACATCTACAAATCAGACTTTTTTGTGCATATTAAAAGCTATTACAGATATATTGATGATCTGTTTTTCATATGGACAGATACGGAGGATCAGCTGTTATCTTTTTTTGAGTATCTTAATGGTCTCCATTCACCGGTCCGCATCACTAATACATTGTGTACACAGCAACTCTCTTTTTTAGATGTCCTCATTACACAGACTAATGGGGAGTTACATACTGATCTTTTTAGAAAGGATACAGACAGAAATGCCATTTTAAGGGCAGATAGCCATCATCCTCCTTCTCTTATTGATGCATTACCTTTTTCACAGAAAGTCCGGGTCTGCAAAATCACGAGCAAGAAGGATAATATTGAACCAGCTATTGGAGAACTACGTAGTAGATTCCTGGCTAGGGGATATCTTCCTGCGTATATCCTCTTGCTGTGTTAGACCGGGCACTGGATAAAGAGGTAAGTGCTACCAAAAATAAGAAGGAGGACAGGCTTGTATTTATCACCACGTACAGTCAAGCTGTTGGTTTTATTAAATCTACCATTCTTAAACACTGGCATATTCTGCAAAATGATGATATATTATCTGAAAGTTGCTGTGTACCACCAATGGTGGCATTCAAAGGAGGGAGAAATCTGGCAGATAGCCTGATACATGCAGATAATGAGGGTAACTACAGAACTCCTCATTTTCTGGAGGGTGGCAGACCGGGTAACTTTAGATGCATGAGCTGCTCGGTCTGTAACAGTCTGACTACCGGTAGTCAATTCAGTCACCCCCACAGCGGGAGGATCATAAAAATTAAAAATAGAATCACATGTAGATCTGAATATGTAGTGTACGTAATAAAGTGTCCATGTGGTCTTCTTTATGTGGGTAAGACCATAAGAATGTTAAAAACAAGGTTCATTGAACATAAAAGTGTAATCAGAAAAGGTACGGATCCCTCTTTTCTTGTGCAAAACTGTGTGGAACACAATCATAATGTTGCCTCTTTACGCATCATGGGTATTGAGTCCGTAGCACCTAGACAAGGCACTCCGGATAGGGAGACTTTCTTACTGAGACGTGAAGCATTCTGGATACATGCTCTAAATACCAGCAACGGCATGGGACTTAATGAGCAACAGAATTTAAAATGCTTCCTTAATAGAAGGTAATTTTTTGTCTTTCTACAGGCATATTCGATCTTGCACCATCCATGGACTCTGCACTTACCTGTTGGGAAGATTATCCTTTTTGTGTGTTTTTTACCTTCTTTCTTCCCCTCCCTTCCCCCCTCCCCCTTCTCCCCCCTGGTTGTGTGTACCCATTTCTGACCTAGGTATACACACTAGTATATTCTAAATACTGATCTACTGCATATTCTTATGTGGCATTTCACTGTAACTTTGCAGGATTATACTGATGTCATCAGCAGTATACAGTCACATGTTTTTAATAGTATATTGCTGTATTAGTTTTGTGCACATATGCTTTATTAATATTTTGGTGTGTGGTTTATTTACACTTTCAGGGTGATTTGTAGGAATGTCTCACTCCTCCCTGCTCTGACACTAATCCCATGGCGACGGATACATCTTTGTCCAGCCCTGTGAGTACAGTCTTGATTGGTGCATGCCCCCCCGTACCCCCCCTGACGGCCGGGTCATGCTGACGTCATCATGGGGGAGTGTTCAGTCTGGGGAGAGGTGTGGCTGTGGCTGCAGTCCTCCAAGACAGCTCTATGCTGTATTGCCAGGGATTTAGATCTAGACGTCTGACGTCACTAGGGGGCGCCATACGGTCGCCCTGACGTCATCAGGTGGGCGTCAACGTCCTGGTTATGTGGCAGAACGGGGAGGGGTGAGTATCAGGGGGGTGGTATATATTTTGACTGTTTTCTTGTGTTTGGTAGCCTTCACCTTGAGAAAGGCAGTATTAGACTGCCGAAACGTTGGATTTTATGGCACATTAAACCTCCTTTTGAGTAAGACCGTGTGCCTGCTTCTTCTTCTTTGTACTGGAACATTTGGGACTACAGGAGCTCCCCAGGACCAGCGCACCGGCAGCTAAGTACCCCACCTCTATTACCCTTGATATTGAGTGCGTGTCTCATCCTCTGTCTTTGTCGACACATAGCATTTTCCCAGGGGGGAGAAAGGGACATTTCTAGGGCAAACTATAAGGCAAAATGCTTGAGGTTTATAGAAGAAGGTATAACACTTTTTTTTTGTCACAACACAAGGAGTTGTCCTGTGGTTTGTCAATTTCAAATAATCTCATATTTACCCGGTTCCTCCTGATTTTGCCCACCAGGTACGACAATTGTTGGTTCCTTGCACAATACCTAATTAAATTCAATTATTATTTAATGGTGTACCAGAGGTTTTCTTTCTTGTCTTAGATGTAAGGTCACCCGGAAATCCTGCTAAGTTAAGGAAATTGTTGGCACCGTGTACAATTTGTAATTAAATCTACTTATTATTTAATGGTGCACCACCGTCTTTCTTTCATTGTCTTAGACGTACTGTAAGGTCACTGGGAAATCGTGCTAGAATTGAGGATTGTAAAACGCTCTGACTTTTTATACTATTTGCAGTGACATGTTGAATTGATATTATAATTACATACTATTTAGTTCTACCTTACTGTAATTTAAGCAAAGTGTATGGCTGTAGCAAAGAGCTATTGTATATGTCTCATGCACAATCTATAACTGATAAATTTCTCAATCAGAACTACACAGATCAAATGCCATAATATTGAAAAGAAGCTCATTCCTACATCATACCCAGATATAACTATTATGTAGGGCAAATTTTCTGGATATTTAGGAATGCAGAAAACCCATGGCCTTACCGATGAGAGTTAATTGTCGTTTTTTTGAATAGGAGATACTGTAAATAGAATTTTTTTTTTTTACTCTTTTTGCTCTTCAAGATTTTGGGAGGTGTCCTGTTTGCTGCTCCGAATTTCGGAACTGATGGAGTATCCTTTATTTAAGGTTCTATACGAACTGTATTATTTACAGTTTATGCATTTGACCCACTATGTCCCACGTAGGATCCACTATGAAGACTGAGAAGATACCCATCGTCCAAAGTTGTGAACCCCCTGGCCTACATCAATTTTAATTTGTTATAATATATATGCATGTCATATACAGATCCATCTGTGAACCTCATTGACTTATGTTGCCTGCAAATATAATCAGTTGGTTGCATCTTCACTGCAATCATTTGGCACTAGACACGATTCACACAGCTTCACTGCATAAGGCAGATGCACACATCTCTACACCTGCAATTATTTGGGTATGCCACTGTAGTCTGTGCTACCAGAATATGGAACTGGTACACAAGAAGCACTCTTCACTGTAATTGTTTCGTAGGAAACAGGAACATTAATCTAGTACTTTTTGTTCTTCTAGCTACAGTAGTTAGTCATGTCAACAATTAGGCATAATCGTAAAAAGGGTTCATATTTTAATTAAATGGAGAGATAGTATTCATTATAGGTCCACTCCCCATACAAGATACAACACTGTAAAGTGCCGGTATTTTCAATTATTGATCAATACTGTTAGTACAGTATGCTTCACTGATAAGATAAGCTGTGTTGATGGTTCTGATACTTTTGAATGGACCAAAAGAAGATTTATTCATAGATGACATTTTTTTAGAGTGCTAGTTCTGAAACCTCATGGTCAGTACATTTGAAAAATGTAAGTTAAGGTTTTGAGAGCCCATTTAATGTAAGAATAACTATAATTGTGGTTATTTCAAGTATATCATCACTGACAAAAAAAAATCATATCTTGTTGATCCATTTTAATGGGTACTTCAACTTGCTCATTTATTATTTTAGGTTGTGTAGCCATGTATCCCCTTGGCTACTAATCTGCCCTGCCTAACACATAAGCCCTGGTACCAGTGCAGGCAGTGTTAGGGTTAAATCTATGCCCTGCTGTAGTAAGCAGCTTCCTTAAGTGACAGGGGGGGTGGCCTTAGGCCTAGGTGCTGCCCACCCAGGGCTGAGACCTGAAGCCCCACCCCTGGTAACAGTTGGGTGTGGGGAGTTGGGAATTGACAGTTGGGAGTTGTCAGTTAGTCAGTTCTCCCCTCTCCCCTCAAGTGGGAGCTGTTACTCCTTACTCCATCAGGGAGTAGGGGAGCAAAGGATAGACCTTTTAGGGCCTCAAGCTCTGGGGGTTGATTCAATGGACCAGAGGAAATGCATTGTTGATTGTGTACGGCTGTACTCAATAAAGACCAGTTGCTGTTTTTATACTCCTATACATGTTTTAGGTTTATTTTATTTTTTAATCACATTGAGTACTGTATACACATATATTTTATGCATTATATTTAAGCGCTTTTTCCAGCACTTTTTCTTTTTTCTGGTTCTGTTTTTATACTGTACTCCTGCCTGTGATTGCAGCTTATCAGGGGGGAGTGCAAGATGGTTTTCCTGCAGGAACTGCACCCAGCTCTGCTAGGGCCTGCTGGAAATGGAGGTGCTGCACCAAGAAAGAGCTGAGAATATCCTGAAAGCCTGTCCTGTCTTCCCCACTACCATCGGCGGACACTCAGCAATCCTGTAAGCCTCACAGGTACAGCACAACGAGAGTACAGGTAACAGTGAAATCTCCCTTGAGGTGGGAGAACACCTGTTACAGTTATTTAATTTGAATAATGTAAACACGTAAGTAAAAAATAAAATAACCTCCGTGGAGGTGATGATGGTCCTAGTAATCACGGGTTTCTCTGTTCCATCGGGAAACCCCAGCAGAGACGCCTTCTACGGGTCGCTCACCCATTTAGGGGACCACTTCCTTGTCATGCAGCAATTTGAGCGGCTCAGTCGAAGTTTCAGTGCCCATGACCAAATTGAGAAGGCCGTGATTACCGGGAGGATTATCACCTGTACAGAAGTTCAGGTCGTATTTTTTTTATGTGTGTTTATTTTTCCATTAGATAACTTCAAAAACATAGAGCAACAGTGGCCAACTCCAGTACTCCAGGTCAGGTTTTAACAGGTCAACAACTGAGTCACCTGTGCTGAAGCTGGGATATCCTTTAAACCTTACCTGTTGGTGGCCCTTGAGGACTGGAGTTGGGCACTCTTGCCATAGAGTATGTTAAACTGCCCCTTTAAAAGGTATCATAACCTATAGCAAACCTACACTGTTCCAGGCTGTAATACTGAACTGTACTGAGAAGAAAGTTTTGATATCAGAGGTCCAAATAAGTCACACAAAGCTAGCACTGGGATGGGAACCAGTTTCTCCCAACAAAAAGGCAAATATTTTTCATTACATTGCAACTGTTAACCATCCTGTAGAATTGTATATGCGCATGTAAAGAGGTAAAGTCCTCAAGTCAAGGCTTTGGGGAAATCCCATACCTTACTTAGGGTTGCCAGGTGTCCAGTATTGAACCGGACTGTCCTGTATTTGGACACTCTGTCCAGTAAAATATGAGAGGTAATACTGGACATGTACAGTATGTGTAAACCGGTATTACCTCTCTGGACATATTGACCTGATTGGCTTGGGGGGCAGCGGGATTTCCCAAGGGAGAGAGCAGGGCTGTTGCTGGGTGGCTGGGCAGCTTCCTCCATACTGATTGACTGCTTCTGGGTAATGCAGCCAATCAGGAGGTGTCAGAAGCCGGGAGGTGGGGCTAAGGAGAGGAGGAAACGGCATGAGCAGAGAGTGGTGAGAGGGGTTTGTGTGTGTGTGTCTCGAGCGCATCACAGCTTTCCCATTGGGTCCAGTATTTTTGGAGAAGCCACCTGGCCACCCTACCCTTACTACCTATTCTCTATCAAGTTTCTCCTTTGATGATTTCCAGTGAGAACAGAGCAAAAATAACGAGTTACAAAATAATGGAGGTAAGCTGGGGAGATTTATATATATTATAAACAATGTGTGATGTGAGTGGAAGCAAAGAATCACTCTTCTCATTGTGTGATGTGATTGGATGTCATTTACAAAGTTTAATTTACAAATCTTATTTGGACTTTCCAGGTTGTTAAACAAATCACTTCACTGTAAAGAAATACATTTTCACTGTAGTTCCCCATGAAACCAAAAACCATAGAACTCTGTGTTGAGTTGGGGGATTAGAAACCAATATAGGAACATTTTTTCTCAAATAACAGTTCTTTTAGGCTTTAAATGTACACTCCTTGCACCATTTGTACAGCTGGGGACTGCTAAATGCAGCCACAATGCTCTGTTTTTTTGCAGGTTTTTTTTCAAGGCCCTTGTTTGATTATAATGTACAATGTATGTATATTGATGTATAATGGTTGAAGCTTTATTTAAATTTAAATCAGAAATTCCCCCTGAGTGCCTTTTTTTTTTTTTTAGCTTACTGTACCCCTGAGAGTTAAAAAATCTCTGAAAGCAAACAATGGGGAGAAGGAGGAACTATATGAAGAATAGTAAAGGATGACTTCATCCTGCAAGCATCCAAACCTCTCCAAGTAGCTTCTAAAACACAGACAGAAAACACTTGTCCATGACATTTTGTTCTACATCCAAGTAAATTAATCCATTTATACTTAAACACAGTATTGGCCCTTCTCTTGGGGTCAAATGGGTGGTCATTTATTATAGGAGTTATTTACAATGTTTGAAGTGCTGCTGCATTTTTTAACCTTCAGTATGCTGGTATGCTCATTTTGGGATCTGGGCACCAGTCCATAGCAGAACTAGCACCCACTGACAAACTGCACTTTTTTTTATTCTTGTTTTAAGATTTGTTCTTGAACTCTGCGTCACGCTGAACCCCTCGAGTATCACTCACTCACCGTACAAACATGACAAACAAATGTAAGTAATGAATAATGTAATATAAATCTAAACCGAGTCCAACATGTTTGTTGATAAAAGCCTAACATACACATTAGCTGCCTGTTACGTATGACACCCCTGTGAGCATGCGACCTGCATACGGCTGACAAGCGGTCCCACTTTTCACCTCTGCAAAGGTTCCTCAAATGGACAATATCTCCTCTACAGGACAAGGGTTAATACACAACTCGCAAGCTGCCCCACTCTTCACCTTCGCAAAGGTCCCTCAAATGAGTTAATATTTCCCCTAAATCCTTCCTAATATACCACCTGTCACGAACAGAACACAAGTGAGCATGTGACTTAGATATGCAATCAGGGTTAATACACATGGCAACTCACCTTTCTCCACAAAGGTACCTCCAATTAGTTAATATTAACCCCTTACTCAATTGCAATCATATCTAGACGCTTCCACCACCCGGGAAATACAAATAAAAGATGGAATATTAATATTTGCTAGGGTCCCAGGTCCCTGTTTATTATAGAAAAAACCATAAACTTTAACACACCAAAAAATCATTATATCAAAATGTGTCCAAAAACATAAATACTCTCTCCAGAGTGTGTAACAGTTCATTCAGAGCTGAATGCATTACTTATTAAACGTTTTAAAATATATAAAAATACAGTGCTTAGGTTACAGAAAAAAGGATTACATGAACATACAGTTACAATAAATGAAGAACAGTTTCTCAAAACATAAAGGATAAACAGACAGAAAATCCTATACATTACCAAATGCCATAGATTTCCCCCAATTTGAATGGGACTGCCAGGGACCCCCGCTGTTAATCCGATGGGCCATTAGTCTGTCTGCAGAAATGTCACTGAAACGTAGCAACATGTACCCAGCATGTACCTGGGTCTTGTTGGTGATTGCCACTGGTTTGTTTTAGAATACTCATCTGCACCTTAGAGGGGAAGGGCTAGACCATGTGTGTGGAGGGGAGGATCACATTGAGACTGTGGAGAGGTGATGGGGGGTTGAATGTGATTTAATCAAACTGACATTTATTTTTCAGAGCACTCAAGGTAATGCTAGTTTAGCATATGTTGTGATACAATAGTGGCCAGTGGTAAAAGTCATATTTGTATGTTTTAATATTGGGGTAGATTGGTTCTGAGGACCATACTGAACTGTAGAATATGATTTTCCAGGGGCAAATTACTACTATTTGACAGTGGAGATAAGCCTGGGTCTGTTTTAGTTATTGGGTCTGATAATTTCCAAGACTGTTCATGGTTGCCTGCATTAAGACCAATAGATATAGCTTGGTACTCCATCATATCAATAAGGCAAGAGATGAAAATCCATGGCACTGTTTCATTTAGTACTTACCTATTGTCATCACATTCTATACATTTATATTTCTATATGTAACCCCCCTACACATCTCGAAAGGTCTCTCAGCACACTGTTCCGGGTGCTGGGTAAGAGCAGGCTGGGCATGAATAAGAGGATAGAAAAAGGATGGGCGCCAGGAATTTTTGTGAAACATAAAGGTGCTTTATTTGACATCTGTCTATATGGCTCCATAGGTATTGATGCAAAACATGTTATATCAGTGGCGCTGGGCCCCAAGTAACAACAAATATAGGATCCCCAATGTAAAGGATATAGAGCAGCCTGATTGGAAGTAGATGTCCACTAGAGCCCTCCTCGTGTTGGCGGTCAGATCATGTAGACAAAAAAGATTAAAAAACAAACATAGTGTGATACAGAATAACATAAACACAACTGACACCACTAACAGACACTAAAACTAACATATGCTGAGACACACACTAGACTGAAAAGTAAAAAAGGCATTTAATATAATAACTGATAGTTCAGTACAACTAAAAACACACAATGTGAGAAGTCCCTATAGTATCCTGTAGCTGGCTGAAATGCCTGCTTACCGGAGCCCAGCTGGTAACAGGCAGTGGATAATCGGAGAGTATCCCCTCTCATATGAAACCGGTATGGCTCCTGCCCGTCTCCTGGGTGTTTGCCACGTGCAAATGTCCGGCTGCCGGGGTGTAGGTGGATGTAACAGCTGTCTCAGCTTCACTGGGGCAGAACCATCCGTCTACGCTCCTTTCCTCCGTCCTCCGTGATGTGGACATGCGCAGAAGCGCTCGGCGTCGCAGGACATTCACCGCCGCAACACCAGCTCCTCGCGGTGAAGGGGGAAGCTATTGGCGGCAAATTCAAAAGTGCTCTAGTGAAGGAGCTGCTCAGCTTGGCTTGCGGGGCTCAGAAACGTTGCATAAAGCGCTCAGTGATATCAGGGACCACCCTACGCGTTTCGGAAGATTGCGCTTCCTTCCTCAGGGGTAAAAAAGTAGTGCCTCAGTCTCTGAATGTCTGCACATATATAGTCCCGATTTAAAAACACAGTAGCAAATTTAATAAAATGGACATGCCCACTAATACCAATGAATGGTGTCTCAGCATATAAACAAAAACATATATGAACATATAACATATAAAAAACTACATAAAAGACAAGAAAAAATATACATAACACTTATGTAATACATAGATCTACTGATAAAATATCAAAATTAATGTTGACCCCCAACTATTGTGTGGAAGAGGAAATCTAAATAAGATGATACATCATACATGCTAATTGATTACATTAGGTTATCCGTATTAACCCTTAAATTCATATCCATTAAAGGATATGTAACAAATATGTGCATGATAATATACATAATAAAAATCAATATACAGCCCATATGTGAACATAATATTGCATAGACGAGCGTAAGGTGGACAGCATGCAACAGGAGCATCAACCCAGGAAACCGTTAACATGAACAACGCCCACAGCATAGCATATAACAAAATGTCCAGCATACAGCGCAATACCCTCCATAACTCACAATATCATAGAAATTATAGTGGTAAAAAGTGTGAAGAAACAGTGATAAAATAATGTTACTTTTAAGTAGTCATATAATGAATAAAAAGAAAAAGTGTGTCCTAAAGCTAATAAATATATAACTACATATACATAAACTAATACACCTGCATATCTGTGCCCAAATTCATGAACATGTACATAAGTACATACGTGATAGAAATTACCACCCATAATGCTAAATTTGTGATATAATATGTGATGCAGACTCATGTTATATGTTCATATATGTTTTTGTTTATATGCTGAGACACCATTCATTGGAATTAGTGGGCATGTCCATTTTATTAAATTTGCTACTGTGTTTTTAAATCGGGACTATATATGTGCAGACATTCAGAGACTGAGGCACTACTTTTTTACCCCTGAGGAAGGAAGCGCAATCTTCCGAAACGCGTAGGGTGGTCCCTGATATCACTGAGCGCTTTATGCAACGTTTCTGAGCCCCGCAAGCCAAGCTGAGCAGCTCCTTCACTAGAGCACTTTTGAATTTGCCGCCAATAGCTTCCCCCTTCACCGCGAGGAGCTGGTGTTGCGGCGGTGAATGTCCTGCGACGCCGAGCGCTTCTGCGCATGTCCACATCACGGAGGACGGAGGAAAGGAGCGTAGACGGATGGTTCTGCCCCAGTGAAGCTGAGACAGCTGTTACATCCACCTACACCCCGGCAGCCGGACATTTGCACGTGGCAAACACCCAGGAGACGGGCAGGAGCCATACCGGTTTCATATGAGAGGGGATACTCTCCGATTATCCACTGCCTGTTACCAGCTGGGCTCCGGTAAGCAGGCATTTCAGCCAGCTACAGGATACTATAGGGACTTCTCACATTGTGTGTTTTTAGTTGTACTGAACTATCAGTTATTATATTAAATGCCTTTTTTACTTTTCAGTCTAGTGTGTGTCTCAGCATATGTTAGTTTTAGTGTCTGTTAGTGGTGTCAGTTGTGTTTATGTTATTCTGTATCACACTATGTTTGTTTTTTAATCTTTTTTGTCTACATGATCTGACCGCCAACACGAGGAGGGCTCTAGTGGACATCTACTTCCAATCAGGCTGCTCTATATCCTTTACATTGGGGATCCTATATTTGTTGTTACTTGGGGCCCAGCGCCACTGATATAACATGTTTTGCATCTGTCTCTTCTGACCGTGGGTGTCAGAGTTATATCCCAGGCTGCGGGTCATCACCAGGTTATTTTATGAGCGCTACCTTTTCTCTCTTTTTTTTTTTTTTTTCCCATAGGTATTGACATACTGTACATTTCACTTTTATCTATGTATGTATCTTTATTTATATAGCGCAGTCTGTGTACATAGAGCTTCACAGCAGTAATACACATGACATAATAATATAACACATAATGGAAATAAGTGCTTTAGACACAAAGTAGCAATAGGAAAAGAAGTCCCTGCCTCGAAGAGCTTACAATCTAAGAAGCTCGTGGTAAAAAGTACTCTGAACTTAATCCCCTGGTAGATCTTACTCTTACACTGGGGAAGTTCTTGTACTTGTTATCAGTAGTAAGGGATACATTGGCAATCTCTTGCATAGAGTTAGTAATGCCCCATATCGAATGGGCCTTTCATGGAATACACTTCGAGCTTCGGGTTTAGCAAGCCACGAACTATGTACTGCATACTTTTACCATACCTGGGATCAGGATTGTACTAGGGACCTTCTGGTTGGGACGATCCGAACATACTTCAGGGTTACTATGCCAATAACGCCTTACTCAGAGCATACTTCCTCCTTTTCAATAGTGAGAACAATCTCAGACCATTACTACTGGTTTTTACTTAAAGGGCATGTTTCCTAACTCAAAACAACAAACGGTGACTGGACTCTTCTTAATATACTTAGCTGTACACACATGTATTTACAGGGCTCACAGTGAGGCCCCAGCCTGAACTCTGAAGAACCTGTTTCTAGAACATTAGGTGGCGCTATATATACTCTTTGATCTCTCTATCCTGACATAACTGGTCACAAGACACAAGGGAGTGGCAATCCCTACTGCACAGACATCCTACATCACATGATGGGGAGCGAAGAAACCCGAGTGAGCCCACACAGTTATATTAGTGCCAAAGGGGGCTGCAAACATCTACTTTTTGCTTACAGTGGGTTCACAGGGTATACTTAAACATTTTCGTTTATACATATGACATTTTTATTTACTGGTTGCAAAAAACGATGCCATACTATTAATCAAGAAAAATAAATTCATTAAAATCAAAGGGATTTTATTCTCTGGTAACTATAATGCTGTTTGTCTGGCCTAGTTTTGTAGCTCAGAGATCTTGATAAATTGCTTTTTCCTTTTATACTATGACACAGGCTTATTCTCTAATTGTGTTTGGTATGTACAGTCAGCTTTTTGCTTCTTCTATTGTTATTGTTAGAGTTGATGAGTATTTAATAAAGGCGGGAGTTTGTATGAAACATTGCATTACTGTTAAGTATTCTTCTGTATTTTCATTACAACGCGCTGAATATGAATATGGGGCAATATGTGTGCTCTACTTGGGACATACAAGCCCATTCTAACCGTAGCCTCCTGGCAGGTTATGGGCAATAATTATAACAGTTTGAAACTTCAGAACAGCATGCCATTTATCTGAGCCACTGATTGAGCCACCTGTGCTGAAGCATGGATATCCATAAAAGCTGGCCTGTTCATGGCCCTTGAGGACTGAGTTTGAGACCCCTGTTCTAGAGAATACCATAGTTTGGATGAAAGCCAATGTTGGTTCATTGGCTAAATTTGCTTCATCCAAAGAATCAGTTATGTTACAAGTGAAAGAGTGAGAGCCTCTTTTAGTAGAGTCCCAAGTACTATACATATCCCCTCAAACAACATGTGGGGAAACACCCGTGCACATAAAGGAGCACCCTGGGTCTCATACTAATGGATATGCAAAGTATATTTAAATGATACACACCCCACACCTCCTAAGATATTTCCATACAACCTATACTGATAAGCTAGGTCCTACGGCATCTTGTGAGCAAGGGGGCATTGTCAGGCAAACAGAATCAAAGCCCCCCAACATCTGCTATTCAGGGCAGCTGTAGCAGGGAGCTAAACCAGCTGCTCACACCTGTAGCCCCCCCGTCACAACATGCATTTGAGCTCTGCTGCTCACACATGTAGCTAACCATAATCATGGACACTTCACTGAGTGCTACTAGCATACTGTTTGTCTCTGCTGTGCTCCTTTTTGTGCATTGAACTGGCAACGTGGAAGTCGTCTGATTTTAAAGGAAGTCCGTTTAGTGTCGAGTATGATTAGCTACAGGTTTGAGCAGTAGAGCTCAAAACTATCCTGTGACAGTGGTGCTATTGAACAGCTGGTTTAGCTCGCACTACTAGAGCTGCTGTCCTGAAAAGCAGAGGCTGTGGGCTCTGACCCTGTTGTGGCTGACAGTACCCCCTTCCTCACAAGGTGCCTTAAGATTTTTACTTCTCAGGGTAGGCCTGATGGCAAACTCTTACATTTTCTTGGCATATCTCTCAGATGGGCTACTTTTTGTGCATAGGTGTCTCTCCACATGTAATTTGAAGGGAAGTGTCAGGGGACATGTATATAGTACATATATAGTACATATATAGTACATATATAGTACACTAGCGGAGAAACCCGGCGCTGCCCGGGACCAAAACCTCCTGCTCCCTCCACGTCCCTCTCTGCCTCCTCCCCCTGCGCAGCTCCACACCTCCCACCCCCCTGCGCAGCTCCACTCCTCCCCCCCCTGCGCAGCGCCGGCCATTCCCCCCCCCCCTACGCAGCTCCAGGCATGTGTGTCCCCCTACACAGCTCCGGCCGCCTTTCCCTCCCCGAGCAGCTCTGTTTCCCCCCCCCCCTGCGCAGCGCACAGTGAGACACACACACACACACAGTGAGACACAAACACACACATGCACATATTGAGACACAAACACACACACGCACATACTGAGACACAAACACACACACGCACATACTGAGACACACACACGCACACACACATACTGTGACACACACACACACGCACATACTGTGACACACACGCACACATACTGTGACACACACACACATACTGTGACACACATTCTGTGACACACATACTGTGACACACACACACATACTGTGACACACACACATACTGTGGCACAGATACACAAACACTGTGACACACACACACACACATACTGTGACACACACACACACATACTGTGACACACACACACACACACACACACACACACACACACACACACACACACACACACACATACTGTGACACACACATACACACATACTGTGACACACACACACACATACTGATACACACACATACTGTGACACACACACACACACACACACATACTGTGACACACACACATACT